>NC_057804.1:140175194-140266967 GCF_018294505.1 Triticum aestivum
TTCCTTGCATGCGAAGATGTAGCTGGTGGGTCCCAACAGTCAGGGGGGCAAATCGTTTTTTTTGCCCGGATGCACTTCCTTGCGTGCGAAGGTGCAGTTGGTGGGTCCCAGCAGTCAGGGGGGAAACGTTTTTTTTTCACGAAATACGGTGGCCCGTCCGGTGGGTCCCTGCTGTCAGGTGGAGGAATCATTATTTTCCGTGTAATAAGGAGGCACTTCCTTGCTGCGGCCGTGGACCCAGCTATCAGCCTCTCCACATACTGTCCATGTCCGATGGAAGTTGTTCCTTGACCACGTTGACCACGCCGCACTGAGAGCACCAGGGTGGTGGGCGACGGCGAGGCCTAGGAAGGGGACGACGCGGAGCCGGTGAATATGCGGCAGTGGATGCCCATGCAGAGAGGAGTATGAGGGTTCACTCGTTCGGCTGCGGTGTGAGGCTGCCGTCGCTGCAGGGCCTGGCCAGCGGTGGGAATAGTAGGGGGCGGTGAGGCCTCTGCGGCAGCACAGCCGGCCACGGGAGGCTGGAGCAGGCGGCACGACCGGCACTGCTTTGGGAGGCTTGAGCAAGAAGACCAGAGGTTGAAGAAGCACTACGACCGTTGGATGGACATCGTATGGTCACTGGAGCTAAAATCGTTCATATTGACTAAGTTGACAAAGCCCTCCATCCCCGTCAAGTTAGTAGGCCCACAAGTCAGCCTCCCACCAAGGTGGGTCCCAGCTAGCAGGGGGAGTATTCATTTTTTTGTGCATAATAAGGAGGCACTTCCGGTGGGTCCGAGCTGACAGCAGGGGAACGTTTTTTTCGCGAATACGGTGGCCCATCCGGTGGGTCCCAGCAGTCAGGGGGGAAACGTTTTTTTTTGCGAAATAAGGTGGCCCGTACGGTGGGTCCCTGCTGTCAGGTGGAGGAATAATTATTTTGCGCGTAATAAGCAGGAACTTCCTTGCGGCCGCCATGGACCTAACTGCCAGCCTCTCCACGTACAGTACTCTTCCGATGGAAGTTGGTTGTTGACCATGTTGACCACGCCGTGCCGAGAGCACCAGGGCGGTGGACGATGGCGAGGACTAGGAAGGGGATGACGCGGAGCCGGGGAAGACGCAGCAGTGGAAGCCTGCGCTGAGAGGAGTGTTGGTGTCAAAACCGGCGGATCTCGGGTAGGGGGTCCCGATCTATGCGTCTTACGCTAATGGTAACAGGAGGCAAGGGACACAATGTTTACCCAGGTTCGGGCCCTCTCGATGGAGGTAAAACCCTACTTCCTGCTTGATTGATATTGATGATATGAGTAGTACAAGAGTTGATCTACCACGAGATCATACAGGCTAAACCCTAGAAGCTAGCCTATGATGATTATGATTCTGTCCCTAAGGACTAAAACCCCTCCGGTTCATATAGACACCGGAGAGGGCTAGGGTTTAGATGGAGTCGGTTACAAGGAAGGAAATGTAATATCCGGATCGCCAAGCTTGTCTTCCACGCAAAGGAGAGTCCCATCCGGACACGGGACGAAGTCTTGAGTCTTGTATCTTCGTGGTCCAACAGTCCGGCCAAACTATATAGTCCGGCTGCCCGGATACCCCCTAATACAGGACTCCCTTAGTAGCTCCTGAAGCAGGCTTCAATGACGATGAGTCCGGCGCGCAGTTTGTCTTTGGCATTGCAAGGCGGGTTCCATCTCTGAATACTCCAGTGTACCTGTTGCAACAAACAGTGTCCAGCTTCCCATCTGTACTCCTCGGCTTCTGTACCTCAATAATGACCATCTCAACATGTCGAGCGAATACGAGGAGCCGAGGCATTTTTGCATTTGCCACCCCCAGTCTAGCAGGCTGACCGTCTATTTGAAAAGACGCGGATTCTCAGATCCAAACCTCACCCTCTTCCCTCGAGCAATCATCCAATAGAGTGCTCCGGAAAAACCATTCCAACATGGCCGGTCGCCGTAGTTCTTCTTCTCGGTCCCCTTGCTCCAAGCCGGGTGACTGGGAAGAGTGTTTAGTTCCTCACAGCCGTTTGATAGAGTTACAGACCCAAGGGTTTCTCCCATCTGTGTTCATGGTCCCTGTCCGAGCGGGACTTGCCACCTATAATGGCGGGGAGCAAGCGGAGGGATCTCCTAATCCATCCCCAGAGGAGCGAATATGTCTCATCCCGCATCTGCTAAGGGTGTCGGGTTTCCTATCCACCCATTTCTTCGCGGGCTATTGGAGTTCTACGGCCTCCAGTTGCACAACTTCACCCCTGCCTTCGTGTTGCATATAGCAGGATACGTTGCCCTTTGTGAGCTATTTATAGGCTGCGAGGCTCACTTTGGGCTATGGAAGAAATTGTTCTGCCTTGTCCCTCGAAACCAGGGGGAATCCCTATGTCAAGTGGGTGGAGCCGAAGAATGGCGCATCGCCGAGACCGGATACCTATCCGGTACTCCCAAGAAGGCACCAGAGAACTGGCCTTCGGAGTGGTTTTATGTCGACGACGTTCCCCTTCCGGATCCAGTCCGGACAGGTCTCCCTAAGTTTAGTAACGCTCCACCGAAGGCACGTCGAAGCTGGCGCCCTCGGGGCCCCAAGAAGAGGACACCAGAGAAATACACTTCCTGATGAGCAGGATAAAGTTACTGGCCAAATCCGGGCTGACGATAGTTGAGGTTGTGGCAATATGCATAATGCGGGGAGTGCAGCCGCTTCAATATCGGGGGAAGCCCATGTGGCACTACAACGGGGAAGATGATGCCACTCGCTGTGGCCGTAAGGGTTCGGACTCCTCCTCTGCTCTGGTGAGGATAGTGTCCAATCTATATAAAGGAGAAGAAAAAGAATTCCTTCACATTAAACCGCGGGATGGGGTTTCTATGTACAACCCCCCAAGCTGGGTACGTTGCCACTCCTTCCCCCGCTTCATTCATTCTCGTATTCTTCGTCAAGATTATTTACCTCGATATTTTCGAGCAGGGACTGAGGAGGGCTGTAGAAGGAATCTCCAGCCCCTCCCCGCAGCTAGAGGACCCCGGAAGGGCCTTCGATCCAGGACTCGAAGAAGATCCGGATATTACTGTGGAGCTTGTCAACGGGACATTTTATCAAGCAAGCTGCGATGGCGCCTCAGTGGCTATTATCGCGGACTATCCTGGACTGCTACCTACATCACGTGTAAGCCAAGCCAAAAAACCCTATCCTCCGAAGAGGACTTCTTTCTGATGCCATGCCTTACACCTGAAGTATCGTATTTTTGTAGAGACGAGGATCAGAGCATGGTGCCGAGCCCCTGGGGACTCGTCGGCAAAGGGTGCCCGGATCGGGCAGGCTTAAGAGGAAGGCGGTTAGGGCCGAAACACCGCTACAGAGATACGGTAAAAACCTGCTCTGTGATTATTGTGTTTGAAATGTAACAACGTCCTTCGTGTCCTGGCAGAAAAAGGAGTAGTCGGACTATATCCGGAGATCCTGCCAATCACGCCTCCACCAGCCAGAGTCCAGAACCGGCTTCGAGAGGGGAGGCGAACGCGGGGCCGATGCCGCATTATCCTCCGACAGAGGATGCAGATATGCTCTCCGCCACGAATTCCGAAGTAGGAGCGCCATGAATCACTGGCGCCGACAGGCCGTACTTTGCAACAACATCTTTTTCGAAGAGGCATTTAATGCTTTCAATTCGGGAGATGCATACATCCGAGCTGCTCAAGGCGGGCTTGCCCGAGCGATGGACCAGTATGCCAAACATATACGGGTAAGAAAATTTGATAAGCATGTATAGCAGTAGCCCCTGAGACTTGAAACGGTTGGAACAAGTGTTTTAAGGATCAATTTATGCACAGGTCCTTGTAGATAAGAATGAGCAATTGTCTCGAGAGCTGGAGGAGTGCAAGACCCAGCTGAGGGCCATGGTTGCCAAGTTAGAGGAATCCCAGAAGTCCTCATCTGGTAACATTTGTCTCAATCATACGGAGATGTACCAGTTAGTAAGTGGCTTGTATGATGAGTCTAACAGAAAAATCTGCAAACAATCCTGGGGTGAATCCAGAGGTCATAAGACATAGCGAGTCGCATCTCCAAAGGCAGCTAAAAGCTGGCGAGCGTGTTCTTACGCAAGTTAGGCAGGAGAAGAACAATCCTCAAGATGCCAATGTCCGGCTGGACATTGAATTAAAAGATGTTCACGCTCAGCTGGCGGACTCCTTGAAGGAGAACAAAAGGCTTCGACGCGGCATTTAAGGTAAGTGCCTA
The DNA here is from genome assembly GCF_018294505.1 of Triticum aestivum. Classification (NCBI taxonomy): domain Eukaryota; kingdom Viridiplantae; phylum Streptophyta; class Magnoliopsida; order Poales; family Poaceae; genus Triticum; species Triticum aestivum. The sequence continues at coordinate 140,179,428 of NC_057804.1, forward strand.
GACAAACTGTAGTACAGCTCGGCGAGGAAGCATATTGAAAGAATTGTTGTTTGTAGGTATATTGACGGGCCGCCCTGAAGAGGATATGCCCGCGTCTACAGGCGATTTGCTGGAAGACCTCTCACAGCTGCACGAGCGAGCTCGGCAGGTGATGCAGGGCATTGCTCAGGCCTTGTGGCCATCAAGCTTCCTGCCGAAGGGCATGGGGGAGCTCGTGGATATGCTCCAAGGAGCACGGCGGCGCTTCCGATTATGGAAGATGTCAGCCTGCCGACAGGGCGCAAGAGAAGCCTGGGCTACGGTGAAGATGCGCTACACCAAGCTTGACCCGAACCATATGGCCGAAGTCGGACCGGCGGGGCCAGATGGGCAAGAAATTCCCGTGAGTCTGGTGTATGACCAGGTAGCGTTAGCCGCAAAGTATTCCCAATAGGATTGTGAGCTAGATAGCTTGTTGGATGGTATAGAGGAGGAATATAGTTAGTCCAAGTGACTGTGTAATTCAATGGACATAAGTAGTCCCTAGCCGAATTAAAATCATTTGTCATGGCGGACCTTTTTGCTTCAGCCCCCGGATCCGACAGTCCGGGGTGTATCTGAATACCCGCTCAGTTATATAGAACCGGGGTATGCATGGAAACCAGGCGTAGGGGTCATAAGTGCTTGAACAGACAAGTACCCAACTAGTTATGTTATATTATATGGATAGTAAGAAACATCTTCCAGGGATAATAGTTCCGTCAGGGGTTCCTTTCCCTGGGTACGCATGCAACAATGTACATGTCTGGACTGCGAACTGGGACGTATGATACAAAAACTTCTGGGGATTCATATTGTAATAAACAAAAAACATCTTTTGTTCACCGACCGATTATTCCCTTAAGAACGCTAGCTTTCGGCTTCACCCAGTCTGAGGTACACATCCGGCTAAACCGGCAGTAACAATCGCAGAGGTGCTCCCCTTATGCCCTAGCCGAATGAACAGGAACATAGGGCATAAACACAAGATCCAGGCAACCCAGCATGGCCACATCTTAAGTCATATCGATGCATATAATGGTGCATATAGAAAAAGAATGCATATGTGATAGGAAAGAAGCCATGAAAGCAATTATGTTTAGCTTCCGTATAGGAAGCTCCCAGGTATAGCTTACACACATAGTGCAGCCGGAGTGATCCGAGCATCCGCACTGTATTGAGTTCTTTGAAGAAAGGTCGAGGAAGGAAAAAGGAGGGAACATAATTAAAAAGGACGGGGTAAGGAGACGAACACTGAGTTCGGCGCTAGGCGTAGAATCTCCGGAGTCTGGCCGCGATCCATGGGTTCGGCTCGAGTCTGTTATTGGATGCATTATGTAGGCGGTACGCTCCTCCGGTGAGAACTTTATCAATGACGAAGGGACCCTCCCACTTAGGTTTGAGCTTCTCCTTCTTCTTCTCCGGTAGGCGTAGAACGAGTTCGCCAATATTATAAGTTTTGGCCCGCACTTCTCTGCTTTGGTACCGTCGAGCTTGCTGCCGATAGAATGTGGAACAGGCTTTTTCAACGTCGTGTTCCTCCTCCAGGACATCTAAGTTATCCTGCCGATCCAATTCGGCTTCCTTCTCTTCGTACATGCGCACGTGAGGCGAATCATGTATTATGTCGTAGGGTAGTACTGCTTCTGCACCGTATACCATAAAAAAGGGTGTATATTCGGTGGTGCGATTCGGCGTGGTCTGCAGCCCCCAGAGTACGGAGTCGAGCTCCTCGACCCAGTGCGTGTCCGATTTTGTCAAGGATCGCACTAGTCTGGGTTTGTGCCGCTCATGATGAGACCGTTTGCACGTTCGACCTGGACGTTTGTTTGGGGATGGTAGACGGAGGCGTAATCGAGCTTAATGCCCATGTTGCCGCACCAAGTTTTCACTTCAACGGCTATGAAGTTTGAGCCATTATCAGTGATGATGCTGTGGGGGACGCCGTATCAGTGTACAACCTCGGATATGAAGTCTATCACTGGTCCAGATTCGGCCATTTTGACTGGTTTAGCTTCTATCCATTTGGTGAACTTGTCTACCATGACCAATAAGTATTTTTTCTTATGGCTTCCCCCTTTAAGGGGTCCGACCATATCCAGCCCCCAGACCACGAAGGGCCAAGTGATGGGGATTGTTTGGAGAGCGGTAGGGGGCATATGACTCTGATTGGCGAAGAGCTGGCAACCGACGCAATGTTGGACAAGGTCTTGTGCGTTTGCTCGGGCTGTCGACCAATAAAAGCCTATATGAAAGGCCTTGCTGACAAGTGCCCGAGCGGCGGCGTGGTGCCCGCCGAGTCCGGCATGGATTTCAGCCAATAGCTGCCGCCCTTCCTCTTCGGAGATGCATCTTTGGAGCACTCCGATCGCACTCTTCTTATAGAGTTCTCCCTCATGTACTTTGTAGGCCTTGGAACACCGCACAATACAACGTGCTTCATTTTGGTCCTAGGGGAGCTTCTGCCTATTTAGGTAGGCCAAGAAAGGCTCGGTCCACGGGGCGATTACAACCATGATTTCGTGGGCCGAAGGTATTATTTCGGTGGCGGAGCCTCCGATTACGTCTAATTGTTCGGAATCTAGGGGTGTGTTCGGATCCGTGCTAGTGTTGCCAGACTCCCCTTCCCATACCACGGATGGCTTGAACAGCCTTTCCAGAAATATGTTAGGTGGGACAGGGTCGCATTTAGCACCGATGCGGGCGAGGATATCCGCCGCTTGATTGTTTTCCCGAGCCACATGGTGGAATTCGAGCCCCTCGAACCGAGCTAACATTTTGAGGACGACATTACGGTAGGCCACCATCTTCAGATCCTTGGCATCAATGTCTCCGTTTATTTGTGATATTGCGAGGTTTGAATCCCCACGTACTTCCAGGCATTGAATGCCCATAGAGACTGTCATCCGAAGATCGTGCAACAGAGCCTCGTATTCGGCTGCGTTATTGGAGTCTATGTATAATATTTGGAGCACGTATTGGACCGTCTCTCCGGTGGGAGACGTCAGGTCTACACCCGCTCCAAGTCCGGCCAGCATTTTAGAGCCGTCGAAGTGCATGATCCAGTTAGAGTACGCGCCATACTCTTTAGGGAGTTCGGCTTCTGTCCATTCGGCGACAAAGTCAGCCAGTACTTGCGACTTGATGGCCCGCCGTGGCTTGTATGTTATGTCGAACGGAAGGAGCTCAATGGCCCATTTAGCAATCCGGCCCGTAGCATCACGGTTGTTTTTTATGTCATCGAGTGGTACTTCGGAGGCCACCATAATTGAACACTATTGAAAGTAGTGTCGTAGCTTCCAAGATGCCATGAAGACCGCGTATGCTATCTTTTGATAGTGTGGCTATCAGGATTTGCATGGGGTGAGGACCGTGGATACATAATATACCGGCTTCTGGAGCGGGAATTTGTATCCCTCAGCCTCTAGTTCGACGACGAGCACTGCGCTTACAACTTGATGTGTTGCAGCTATGTACAATAGCATAGGTTCGCCAATATTGGTGCTGTTAGGACTGGGTTACTGGCCAACAAGGTCTTTATTTCGTCCAGTCCGGCCGCGGCTGCATCTGTCCACATGAAGTGTTTGGTGTGCCGAAGAAGGCGGTAAAGAGGTAATGCCTTTTCTCCCAACCGGGAGATAAAGCAGCTTAAGGCAGCCACGCATCCAGCTAGTTTCTGGATATGCTTGAGGTCTGTTGGGATAGCCAACTGCGACAGAGCTCGGATTTTTGCCGGATTCGCTTCAATTCCTCTATTGGAAACAATGAAGCCGAGCAGTTTCCCAGAGGGGATGCCGAAAACACATTTTTCTGTGTTCAGCTTGATGTGGTATGTTCGGAGGTTATCGAACGTAAGCCTCAAGTCGTCTATTAGGGTTTTGACGTGTCTTGTTTTTATGACCACGTCGTCCACATATGCCTCCACTGTTTTGCCGATTTGCTTTTCCAGGCATGTTTGAATCATGCGTTGATAGGTTGCGCTGGCATTTTTAAGCCCGAAAGGCATAGTGTTGAAGCAGAAAGGACCATATGGCGTTATGAAAGACATTGCAGTTTGGTCGGACTCTGCCATCTTTATTTGATGGTATCCAGAGTATGCGTCGAGAAAACACAGCGAGTCATGTCCTGCGGTGGCGTCGATGATTTGGTCGATGTGAGGGAGGGGGAAGGGATCCTTGGGGCAAGTCTTGTTGAGGTCTTTGAAGTCGACGCATAGGTGCCAGGATTTATCCTTCTTTGGTACCATTACCAGATTTGCCAGCCAATCTGGATACTTGATATTTCTGATGAATCCGGCCTCGAGTAGCTTGGCTAGCTCTTCCCCCATGGCTTGCCGTTTGGGCTCTGAAAAGCGCCTTAGAGTCTGCTTGACAGGCTTGTATCCTTTTAGTATATTAAGGCTATGTTCGGCCAGTCTGCGTGGGATGCCCGGCATGTCCGAGGGGTGCAAGGCAAAAATGTCCCAATTCTCGCACAGGAAGTCTCGCAGTGCGGCGTCCATTGTGGGGCTCAACTGTGTCCCGATGGAAGCTGTCTTCGTGGGGTCTGTTGGATGGACCTAGAATTTGACTATCTCATCTGCAGGTTTAAATGAGGTGGACTTGGGTCGCTTGTCGAGTATCACATCGTCCATGTCCGTGGTGGCATGCAGCGTTGTTAGTTCTTCGGCTGCTAGGGCTTTGGATAGTGCTTCCAGGGCTAGTGTTGCGGTTTTGTTTTTGGTGCGAAGTGCGACGTCCAGATCACTGGCTAGAGTGACGATTCCATTGGGTCCGGGCATTTTAAGCTTCATGTACCCGTAGTGGGGTATGGCTTGAAAGCTTGTAAACGCGTCCCGCCCTAAGAGGGCGTTGTCGGTGTCAAAACCGGCGGATCTCGGGTAGGGGGTCCCGATGGTAACAGGAGACAGGGGACACGATGTTTTTACCCAGGTTTGGGCCCTCTCGATGGAGGTAAAACCCTACTCCTGCTTGATTGATATTGATGATATGGGTAGTACAAGAGTAGATCTACCACAAGATCAGAGAGGCTAAACCCTAGAAGCTAGCCTATGGTATGATTGTTGTTCGTCCTATGGACTAAAACCCTCTGGTTTATATAGGAACCGAAGAGGGTTAGGGTTACACAGAGTCGGTTACAATGGTAGGAGATCTACATATCCGCATCGCCAAGCTTGCCTTCCACGCCAAGGAAAGTCCCATCTAGACACGGGATGAAGACTTCAATCTTGTATCTTCATAGTCCAGGAGTCCGGCCGAAGGTGATAGTTCGGCTATCCGGACACCCCCTAGTCCGAGACTCCCTCAGTAGCCCCCGAACCAGGCTTCAATGGCGATGAGTCCGGCGTGTAGATTGTCTTCAGCATTGCAAGGCGGGTTCTTCTCCAAATCTTGTGTACCTGTCGAATAGCGTCCGCCTTCCTGTGAATATTGTGCTCCTCGGCTTCCATGCCCAATAATGGCCATCTTCCACGTGTTGAACGAATGCGAAAAGCCAGGGTATTTTTACATTTATCCCCCTAGCCGCGCAAATAAGCTGCCTATAAAAGAGATGAGGATCTAGATCCAAATCACACCATCCTCCCTTCGCGAGTATTCATCAGAGCACATCTGACAGAAAAACATTCATGGACAGTTGACGCGGCTCCTCCTCTCGCCCTCCCAGCCCTCAGCCTGGAGATTGGGAGAGATGCTCCGTCCCGCACAGCGAGCTAGTTGCGCTCCAAACCAAGGGATTTCTTCCCCCATCCTTCATGGTTCTGGTTTGAGCCGGACTCACCACCTATAAGGGCGGAAAGCAAGCGGAGAGCGTCCCCAGCCCCTCCAAAGGAGAGCGGGTATGCCTTGTCTCTTATTTTATAAGAGGGCTCAGATTTCCAATTCATGTGTTTCTCCGGGGGCTCCTGGAGTTCTACGGCCTGTAGTTGCATGACCTTACGCCTGGCTCCATTTTGCATATCGCGGGCTTCGTGGCCCTTTGCGAGCTGTTTTTGGGCATTGAGGCTCATTTTGCGCTGTGGAAGAAGCTGTTCTACCTTGAGCCCCGTTCTCAAGAGGGGTCAATATATCAAGTGGGCGGAGCCGAACTATGGCGCATCACCGGGACCGGATATCTATCCGGAACCCCAAAGAAGGCATCTGAAGACTGGCCTTCGGAATAGTTTTATATAGAAGATGTCCCCCTGCTGGACCCTATTCGAATCGGCCTCCCTGAGTTCAATAACGCTCCTTTGAAAAAATGCCTAAGCTGGCGTCCACGGAGCCCTCAGAAGGAAAACGACAGGGACGTCCTGTACCTGATGAGCCGAATTAGGCTGTTAGCTCATTCCGGACCGACCATGATCGGGGTCATGGCCACATGCATTATGCGGGGGGTGCAGCCGCTCTAGTATAGAGGCCACCCCATGTGGGATTTCAACGGGGAGGATGATGCCACCCGCTGCGGCCGTAAGGGGCCGGGATCGGTCGCCGATCTGATGAAGATATTGTCTGCATTGTACAAGGGAGAGGAGGAGGAATTTCTCCCCGTTAATCCGCAGGGCGGATTTTCTATGAACAATCCTCCAAACTGGGTAGGCGGACATTTTATTTTTGCCTATCCGATCCATACTCCCATAGTCGAGTATCTCATTTTGTGATTTCGGCGCACGAACTGTGCCGGGCCATAAAGGATATAAACAGCCCGCCTCCACAACCCGAGGATCCGGAATGGTTCCTCAATCCGACCTCCCAAGAGGATCCGGACATATCGGTGGAGCTGATCGACGGCGTATTTCACCAACTGAGCATCGATAATGCCTTGGTCGCCATTACGGCCGATTACCCCTGAATACTTCCCGCCTCGTAGGTAACTGATACCGAAGTCCCAACACTTTGAAAGTGACCCATCCGTGCGTGTTTTTGATCACCGTATACCAATGGTGTTTCGCAGGGGAAGTCCTTGAGGCGGAAGGCCGAGCCTGCGACGGCCAGTCAACAAGGGATGGCAAGGCCCAACAGGCCGAAAAGAAGTGCAGTCCAGATTGAAACGCTGATGCAATGGTATGGCGTTTCATCTCGCTCCCAGGTTTTATTCCCGGGAGGCATACTAACGCTCGTGCTTTTTCAGGAAGAAGAGCGCTCGCCGGACTATATCCAGAGAGGTTGCCAATCAATCCTCCGCTCGCCAGGCTCCAAAGCCAGGTCCAGAAGCGGAGGCGAACACGAGGCGTGCGTCGGATGCTGCTCCGATAGAGGATGCCGACAGGTTATCTGCCACCAATTCTGAGGTGGAGAGTGCCATGAATCACCGGCGTCACCGGACAGTTCTTCGTGACGCATATTTCTCCCCAGAGGCATTGGATCCCTTCAATTCGGTAGATGCGCACCTCCGTACCGCTCAAAATGGTCTAGCTAGAGCCACGGAGCAGTATGTAAAAGACATACGGGTGAGGGAATTTGACAGTTATATATGCCAATAGCCCCCGAGACTTGAAATAGTTAGAATAACTGATTTAAGGATCATTTATTGTGCAAGACCTTACGGAAAAGAATACCCAACTGCCCCAGGAGCTGGAGGAGTGCAAAGCCCAACTTGAGGCCGCACTAGCTGCAGCGGGGGAAGCCAAAGAGACCCCCTCCGGTAATATATGCTTCAAAAGATGATTAATTTGTGAAGTGCGGCGTGTGTATAAGTCTGACAATAATATTGCAGATGGCGCCGCGATAGATCCGGACAAGCAACAGTTCATGCACCGGTTAAAGGCCGGCGAGAATGTGCTTACGAGGGTGAGGCAAGAGAAAAATAATCTCCAAGATGCCAACACCCAGCTGGGTGAGGAACTAAAGGATGTTCGTGCCCAGCTGTCTGACTCTGTCAAGGAGAATCGGCGGCTTCGACGGGGCATTTTTAGTAAGTGCTTGAACGAACTTTGAAAAAAGAGTTCGGCGAGGAAGTCGACTAACAGAGTTATGTCTGTAGGTATGCTCACAGGCCGTCCTGTAGAGGAAATGCCTGGTTCTTCGGGTGACCTTCTTCCCGAGCTCTTGCAACTGCATGAACGAGTTCGGCAGGTGATGAAAGGCGTCACCCAGGCCTTGTCACCATCTGTCTCCCTGCTCGAAGCCTTGGAGAGCTTGCAGAGAAGCTTCAGGGAGCGCGGCAGCGCTTCCGCTTACGGAAGATATCGGCCTGCCGTCAAGGCGCCAGGGAGGCCTGGGCCATGGTAAAGATGCGGTATACGAAGGTTGACCCAAACCACATGGCCAGGTCGGACCTGCGGGGCCCGATGGGAAGGATATCCCTGTGATCTTAGTGTACAGCCAAGTAGAATTGGCCGCAAAGTATTCCTAATAGGACTGTAAACTAGACAGCCAAGTAGAATTGGCCGCAAAGTATTCAAGTTGACTATGTAATTTAAGCTTACATGTAAAATGCCTTCTAGCCGGATTGTAGATCATTTGTCATAGCGGACCCTTTCGTTTCAACCTCGGGACCCAATAGTCTGGAGTGTGTTCGAATACCCTCGCGGTTATATAAGAACCGGGGCATGCGCAGAGACCAGGCATAGGGGTCATTAGTGCTTTATCAGACAAGTGCCCAACTAGTTATGTTATATTACATGGTTAGTAAGAAACATCTTCCAGGGAGAATAGTTCCATTAGGGGTTCCTTTCCCTGGGAGGCATGCCCTAAAGTGCATGTCCGGACTGCGAAAAAAGCAGAAAAACATTTGGGGGCAGATAAATAAATAGGTAGGAAATCTTCTTTTAGTTCACTAACCAAATATTCCCTTAAGAACGCTAGCTTTCGGCTTCACCCAGTCTGAGGTACACATCCGGCTGACCCGGCAGTAACAATCGCAGAGGTGCTCCCTTTACCGCCTAGCCGAATAATCGGGAACGTAGGGGTAAGCACAGGAGCCAGGCAACCCAGCTTGGCCAAGACCTAAGTCATATCGATGCATATAATGGTGAATAAAAGTTACATGCGGAAGTGTGACACATGTGTTGGGCATGAAGCCCGTATAAATAAGCTTCTGTTAAAGAAGCCCCCAGGTATAATGAGCGCGGATAGGGCGTCAAGTGTGTGCGAACAATGCGCGAACAAGATTTCAAAGGCTGTAATAGGAAAGGGGGAGAAGGAGAGAAATAGACGATAGCTAATATGTAAAATATAGACGGAGGAAGGAGACAAACTCAGAATCCGGTGCTAGGCGTAGAATCTTTGGAGACGGGCTCCATTCCATGGGTTCGGCTCGAGTCCGTTGTCCGATGCATCTCGCAGATGGTACGCTCCACCAGTCAGGACTTGGTCGATGATAAAGGGACCTTCCCATTTGGGCTTGATTTTGTCCTTTTTCTCGTCCGGCAGGCGTAGAACTAACTCACCAACGTTGTAAGTTTTGGCCCGTACTTCTCTGCTTTGATATCTTCGAGCTTGCTGTTGATAGAATGTGGAACAGGCTTTTGCCACATCGCGCTCCTCCTCCAATGCGTCCAAACTGTCCTACCGATCGAGCTCGGCTTCTCTTTCTTCGTACATGCGCACGCGAGGTGAGTCATGAATTATGTCACAGGGCAGAACTGCCTCTGTGCCGTATACCATAAAGAATGGTGTAAATCCGGTGGTGCGATTCAGAGTGGTCCGCAGCCCTCAGAGTACGGAGTCGAGCTCCTCTACCCAGTGTGTGTTAGATTCCTTGAGGGACCGCACTAATCTGGGTTTGATGCCGCTCATGATTAGACCATTTGCTCGCTCGACTTGACCGTTAGTTTGAGGGTGATAGACTGAAGCATAGTCGAGCTTGATGCCCATGTTTTTGCACCAGAGTTTAACCTCGTCGGCCATAAAGTTCGTGCCATTATCAGTGATGATGCTATGGGGGACGCCGTAATGGTGTACGAACCCTGATATGAAGTCTATCACCGGTCCGGATTCGGCCGTCTTAACAGGTTTGGCCTCTATCCATTTGGTGAATTTATCCACCATGACCAGTAGGTATTTTTGCTTGTGGGTTCCTCCTTTAAGGGGTCCAACCATATCAATCCCCCAGACCGCGAAGGGCCAGGTTATGGGTATAGTTTTGAGGGATGTGGGTGGCATGTGGCTTTGATTAGCAAAGAGCTGGCAACCGACGCATCGTTGGACTAAGTCCCGAGCATCTGCCCGAGCCGTCGGCCAATAAAATCCTATACATACGGCCTTGCCTACAAGGGCTCGGGCTGCGGCATGGTGCCCGCCGAGTCCGGCATGAATTTCAGCTAGAAGGTTCCGCCCTTCCTCTTTGGAGATACACCTTTGAAGGACTCCAGTTGTGCTTTTCTTGTAAAGCTCTCCCTCATGGACCTTATAGGCTTTAGATCGCTGCACTATGCAGCGGGCCTCGTTTTGGTCCTTGGGAAGTTCCTGCTTGGTTAGGTAGGCTAGGAATGGTTCCGTCCACGGAGCAATTACTGCCATTATTACATGGGCTGAGGATGTTACTTCGTTGGCAGAACCGCCAATTGTGTCAGAATGTTCGGTGTCGGGCAGTGCAGTTGGGTCCGGGTTATTATTGCCTGATTCCCCCTCCCATAGTATGGATGGCTTGAACAGCCTCTCTAGGAAGATGTTGGGAGGGACGGCATCGCGCTTTGCACCAATGTGTGCCAATACGTCCGCTGCCTGGTTGTTATCTCGGGCTATATGGTGAAATTTGAGCCCCTCAAACCGAGCTGACATTTTTAGGACGGCGTTGCGATAAGCTGCCATTTTCGGATCCTTGGCATCGAAGTCTCCATTTATTTGGGATATCGCGAGGTTCGAATCCCCGCGCACCTCTAGGCGTTGAATGCCCATGGAGACTGCCATCCGGAGGCCATGTAGAAGGGCCTCGTATTCGGCTGCGTTGTTGGAGTCCGTATACATTATCTGGAGTACGTATTGAACCGTATCTCCGGTTGGGGATGTCAGAATGACGCCAGCCCCCAGACCAGCCAACATTTTGGAGCCATCGAAGTGCATGATCCAGTTGGAGTATGCGTCGTACTCTTTAGGGAGTTCGGCTTCAGTCCATTCGGCGATGAAGTCGGCCAAAACTCATGATGGGAATGGGTTGGGTCGGCCCGCCGGGTCACTGACCCGGCCCAAAAAGTCGAGGCCAATGGGCCAAATGGGTTGGCCTTAAAGATGTACAGGTCAGTGGAGCCGGCACCATGCGACCCAATGGGCCAGACGGGTCGACCCGTTCTGATAAGGCAGTAGATACTATACAAACATATTCTGTAATTTGCTTGTATTCACCGACGGAGCTACCGTGGCCAGTGCTGCCTAAAGCATTTTTTGTTTTACATATGAAAAGTCCAATCGGTGAGCAGCCAAATGAATGCATTGAGAGATTATTTCTCTGATTAGCTTGCGTGAATGCATTAGAGCTTTATTGTTCGCATTCTAAATGCCCAGCCTACTGCAGCCCACTCCACTGGAAGACAAGACAAGATGTTACACACCTGACATCCAAAATTATATATCTATTCAAAGTACTTAGTATTGACTAATGCCTGGTAGTATTGAAGCAGTATGGTTCAGAAAGTTTTTTGGTCCTACTGTAGACTGCACGCCCTGCTATTTCTTTGTAAATAGAGATGTAAGTGTGAATTCACTGGATTTTGGGTCGGCCTCATGTGCACAACGGGTCAGTGAGGCCACAAACTATTGATGAAATGGGCCGACCCATGGCCTCACATGTTGACCTTGGGGCCGCAGGGCCAGGTCCAAGGCCAGGTCCGGGTCGGCCCATTCCCATCATGAGCCAAAACTTGCGACTTAATAGCTCGCCGTGGCCTATAGATTATGTCGAATGGGAGGAGCTCAATGGCCCATTTGGAAATCCGGCCCGTCGCATTGCGGTTGTTTATAATGTCATTAAGAGGTAATTCAGAGGCTACTGTTATCAAACACTCTTGAAGGTAGTGTCGCAGCTTTTGAGATGCCATGAACACCGCGTATGCTATCTTCTAATAATGCAGGTACCGTGACTTGCATGGAGTTAGGATAGTGGACACGTAGTAAACTGGTTTTTGAAGGGGGAACTTGTGTTCGTCCGTTTCTCGTTCGACAACGAGCACCGCGCTCACCACTTGATGAGTTGCCAGGATATATAATAGCATTGGTTCGCCCATGTTGGGCACGGCCAGGACCGGGTTTGTTGCCAATATGGCTTTTATTTCTTCGAGTCCGGCCGTGGCGGCATCCGTCCACTCGAAGTGTTCAGTGCGTCGGAGGAGGCGATAAAGGGGTAATGCCTTTTCTCCTAAACGGGAGATAAAGCGTCTTAAAGCCGCCACGCATCCCGTCAATTTTTGTATTTGTTTGAGGTCCTTTGGGATATCCAATTGTGAAAGAGCTCGGATCTTGGCTGGGTTTGCTTCAATTCCACTACCGGATACAATGAAGCCCAACAGGTTTCCGGCTGTTACGCCAAAAACACATTTTTCCGGGTTAAGCTTAATGTCATATGTTCGGAGATTATCGAACGTGAGCCTCAAATCGTCTACTAGAGTTTTGACGTGTTTGTTTTGATGACCACATCGTCTACGTATGCCTCCACTGTTTTGCCGATCTGGTTTGCCAGACATGTCTGAATCATGCGCTGATATGTTGCGCCGGTGTTTTTGAGCCCAAAGGGCATTTTGTTGAAGCAGAATGGGCCGTATGGGGTGATGAATGCCGTTGTGGCCTGGTCGGGCTCTGCCATCTTAATTTGGTGGTAGCCGGAGTATGCGTCGAGGAAACACAATGAATCGTGTCCTGCGGTAGCGTCGATAATTTGATCAATCCGAGGGAGGGGGAAGGGATCCTTTGGGCAAGCCTTGTTGAGGTCCATAAAGTCGACGCATAGGCGCCAGGATTTGTCCTTCTTTGGTACCATCACCAGGTTTGCTAGCCAGTCCAGATGTTTAATATCTCTGATGAATCCGGCCTCCAATAATTTGGCTAGCTCCTCTCCCATGGTCTGCCTCTTGGGTCGGAGAAACACCAAAGAGCCTGTTTGACTGGCTTGAATCCTTTTAGGATGTTTAGGCTGTGCTCGGCCAGCCGGCGTGGGATTCTTGGCATGTCTGAAGGGTGCCAGGCAAAAATGACCCAATTTTCGCGAAGGAATTCTCGTAGTGCGGCATCTACATCAGGGTTTAATTGTGCCCCGATGGAGGCCGTTTTTGTAGGGTCCGTTGGATGGACTTGGAATTTGATTATTTCGCCCGCTGGTTTAAAGGAGGTGGACTTGGATCTCTTATCGAGTATCACATCGTCCCTATTCACCATGGAGCGCAGCGTAGTGAGTTCCTTGGCCGCTAGGGCTTCGGATAGTGCCTCCAGGGCCAGTGTGGCTGTCTTATTTTCGGCGCGGAGTGCTATGTCCGGGTCACTAGCAAGAGTGATGATTCCATTGGGCCCGGGCATTTTGAGCTTCATGTACCCGTAATGGGGTATAGCTTGAAAAATTGTGAATGCCTCTCGCCCTAATAGAGTGTGATATCCGCTGCTGAACGGGGCCACTTGGAACGTGACCTCCTCGGACCTGTAATTATCTAGCGTGCCGAACACCACATCCAGTGTGATTTTTCCTGTACAGCATGCTTCCCGACTGGGGATTATTCCTGCTTAATGCGGCTCCAGTCTATTTCCATTTTTCGGAGGGTTTCCTCTTAAATGAGGTTCAATCCGCTGCCACCGTCCATGAGTACCTTGGTAAGGCGAAAGTCGTCCACTATTGGACTGAGGACCAATGCGGTGCTCGGGCTGTTTGGAATTTAGGTTCATCACTAGCATTAAAGGTAATAGCCATGTCACTCCATGGGTTTATTGTTGCTACTTGGTAGACTTCGGCAAGGCTGCGGAGTGTTCGTTTCCGCATATTATTTGATGCAAAAGTCTCGAAGACTGTTAATTCCGTATTGGTATCCTTGGGATGGTGCTCTGGAGTTAGAAGCTCTTCGCCACTTTTGGCCACCTGCCGTAGTATCCAACATGCTCTAAGGCTATGAGTTGGAGTGGCACCTTCTGTACTATGAATTTTGCAGGGTCCATTGAGCCATCCTTCTAGTACGGTTCCATGCCCTATAGAGCGTTTTTGCTTTTTGGTGTTTAACCCAGGTGCCTGGCGATAATGCACCCTTTTATTTCGGACTGGGGTTATATTCAGGACCGGATTGTCCCAAAATTTGATTTCGGTTTTCCAGGCGCTTTCCATCACACAGTACTTTTGTACTATGGATGCCAAGCCAGCAAAGCGTGTAATTTCACGACGACTTACGACATTGAGGATTCCCTTGTCCGTGTAATTATTGTAGAAGAATGAAATTGCGTCCTCCTCGCGGCAGTCCTTTATCCTGTTCATAACTAGGAGGAATCTGGCCCAGTAATGGTGTACTTTTTCTGCGGGCTCTTGCCGGATTTGGGAAAGATCTCTTACGTTTGGGTGGGCGGGTGGAATTAAATTCGGAACCCCGTCCACTTTAAGACTCAGGGGCCAAGTGGTTTCCGAATTTGGAAGCCTGGGTTCTTGGATGTTGTCCAATGAATCTGGCCCGCTGCCTGACTTTAGGTTCAGGGCTTGAGTAACATCCTCCCCTCCGCGGGAATCCGGCATGGAGGGATCGGGAATCCGGACATAGCTAGTCCTTAAGATAGAAGGAGGGTCGCTGTATTGTTCCTCTACCACAACAACATGGTGGGTAACCTGGGGAGAGTTAATCTCTCTCAGATCAGGTTTAGGCCCAATCTGATCGTAGTATGTAGTGACTCCGAGGGTGGCGATGCGATCCCAGAGCTCGTTTAAGGAAGAGAGCTCCATCGGATCTAACTACTCGGTGAGTTCTGAGCTAACGTGTATATTGCTTTCGATGAGCCGAGAAGTCATCATCGGCGCGGCCGCTGGACAGGCGGTCATAAGGAAACCGCCTAGTCGGAAAGTTTGGCCGATAGCCAAAGCTCCTTTAGCAACAGTGCCGTCTTTAAAGACGGGATGAGGCATCCTTCCTAATGGCGACGGCACAGAGGAACTCTCAATGAAAGCACCAATGTCGGTGTCAAAACCGGCGGATCTCGGGTAGGGGGTCCCGAACTGTGCATCTAGGCGGATGGTAACAGGAGACAGGGGACATGATGTTTTACCCAGGTTCGGGCCCTCTCGATGGAGGTAAAACCCTACTCCTGCTTGATTGATATTGATGATATGGGCAGTACAAGAGTTGATCTACCACGAGATCAGAGAGGATAAACCCTAGAAGCTAGCCAATGGTATGATTGTTCTTCGTCCTACGGACTAAAACCCTCCGGTTTATATAGGCACCAAAGAGGGTTAGGGTTACACAGAGTCGGTTACAATGGTAGGAGATCTACATATCCGCATCGCCAAGCTTGCCTTCCATGCCAAGGAAAGTCCCATCCGGACACGGGACAAAGTCTTCAATCTTGTATCTTCATAGTCCAGGAGTCCGGCCGAAGGTGATAGTTCGGCTATCCGGACACCCCCTAGTCCGGGACTCCCTCAGGCGTGGTATCCGCTGCTGAAAGGAGCCACTTGGAATGTGATTTCTTCGGACCTGTAATTCTCTGGAGTGTCGACTACCACATCGAGTGTGATTTTTCCCGCACACCGTGCTTCTCGACTAGGGATGATTCCCCTGAAGTTTGTGCTGCTTTGCTCAATGCGGCTTTTATCAATTTCCATCTTGCTGAGTGTTTCTTCGTAGATCAGATTTAATCCGGTTCCGCCGTCCACGATTGGGCTAAGGACCAAAGCGGCTGGTGCCCGGACTGTCTGGAATTGAGGTTCATCACTGGCGCTGAAAGTTATAGCAGTGTCATTCCACGGATTTATTTTTGCCACGTGGAAGATTTCAACGGAGCTTCGATGAACTCGCTTGCGCCTATTGTTTGAGGCAAAAGTCTTGAAGACTGTTAGTACCGCATTGTTTTCTTTGGCGGGATGTTGTTCTGCTTTATGGCTTACAAGAAGATCCTCGCCACTTTTTGCTACCTGCCAGAGTATCCAAAATGCTCTAAGGCTATGTGTTGGTGTAGTGTCCGGCGTGCTGTGGAGTTTACATGGCCCATTGAGCCATTCTTCCAATACGGTTCCATGCCCTGGGGTGGGCTTTGGTTTCTTGGGGATTGGACCGGCTGACTTATGAGAGTTCATCGGACAAAGGTTTTAGTGAGAGCCGGACTATCCCAAAATTCTGTTTGGGTTTTCCAGGCGCTTTCCATTGCACAGTACTTCTGTACTATGGTTGCCAAGTCAGCAAAGTGTACTATGTCACAACAACTTATAGCATTAAGGATTCCTTTGTTCGTGCAATGTTTGCAGAAAAGTGAGACTGCATCCTCCTCGCGACAGTCCTTAACCTTGTTTAGCACAAGGAGGAATCTGGTCCAGTAGCGATGTACTGTCTCTTGGGGCTCTTGTCTGATATGGGAGAGACGGTTTAAGTCCGGGTGGGTGGGTGTAGCTGAATCTGGATTCTGATCCGATCTAACACCCCAGGGCAGGAGAGCTTCCGGGCTTGATAGCTCGGGATCCGGGGTGCTGCCCGATTTCTCCGGCCCAATACCCGATTCTAAGTCCGGGGTCTGGGTCATGTCTTCCCTTGAGCGGGTGTCCAGATCAGGAAGATCGGTGATTCGGACATAAGTCATCCTCAAAATAGAGGGGTAATCCGTATGTGGCTCCTCCACTACCGCTATCTCATGGGTGACTGACGGGGATTTAATATCCCTTTGGTCGGGTTTAAGCCCAATCCGGTCATAGTCTGTGGCGACTCCCAAAGCAGCAATCCGATCCAAGAGCTCATTAAGGGAGGAGAGCTCCATCGGATCCATCTATTCGGCGAGTTCTGAATTGACGTGGTGGCTATTCGTGATGACCCGAGAGGTCATCGTCGGCGCGACATCCAATTGGGCGGCCATGATGAAGCCGCCTAGTCGGAGAGTTTGGCCTACATCCAGCGCTCCCCCAGAGGTGATGTTGTCCTTGACAACGAGACGGGCCATCGAGCCTTGCAGCAACGACACAGAGGAACTCTCAATGAAAGCACCAATGTCGGTGTCAAAACCAGCGGATCTCGGGTAGGGGGTCCCGATCTGTGCGTCTTAGGCTAATGGTAACAGGAGAAAAGGGACACAATGTTTATCCAGATTCAGGCCCTCTCGATGGAGGTAAAACCCTACTTCCTGCTTGATTGATATTGATGATATGAGTAGTACAAGAGTTGATCTACCACGAGATCGTAGAGGCTAAACCCTAGAAGCTAGCCTATGATGATTATGATTCTGTCCCTAAGGACTAAAACCCCTCCGGTTTATATAGACACCGGAGAGGGCTAGGGTTTACATGGAGTCGGTTACAAGGAAGGAAATATAATATCCGGATCGCCAAGCTTGTCTTCCACGCAAAGGAGAGTCCCATCCGGACACGGGACGGAGTCTTGAGTCTTGTATCTTAGTGGTCCAACAGTCCGGCCAAAGTATATAGTCCGGCTGCCCGAATACCCCCAAATCCAGGACTCCCTCAAGGAGTATGAGGGTTCACTGGTACGGCTGCGGTGTGAGGCTGCCGTCGCCGCAGAATAACAGGGGCTGTGGGTGAGTGGAGGGTTGGCTTGGCCAGCGGTGGGAGTAGTATGGGGGCGGTGAGGCCTCCGCGGCAGCACAGCCGGCAATGGGAGGCAGGAGCAGGCGGCACGACCGGCACTGCTTTGGGCGGCTGGACCAATAAGACCAGAGGTTGACGAAGCACTACGGCCGTTGGATGGACATCGTACGGTCACTGAAGCTAGAATCGTTTATATTGACTAAGTTGACAAAGCCCTTGGTATGCTCCAACTTAGTAGGCCCACAGGTCAGCCTCCGAAACGGTGTGCCCCAGATGTCAGGGGGAGGAATCATTTTTTGGGCGGCCGAAGCTAAGAATATCCGAGATTGAAGAAGAAGCACGACATCCGTTGGATAGACATCCAACGGCCACTGCTGCTAGAACCGTGTGTTGACTATAATAAGTTGACAAAGCCTTGCATATGCATCAACTTATTTTTTTATGGGATGCGTCACTTAGTAGGCCCACAAGTGTGTGGCAGAGAATTTATAGCCCATTTCCGTTTTGTAAGAATGTATAGCCGATCTTTGAATTCTAATGGAATTTACAACAGCCTATTTATAGTTTGTTAAAAGTACAGCCCATTTTCTAGCTAGGACAATGATTAATAATTTCAACCAACCGTTGAAGACAGAATTCAATAAAATTTCCCACATTTTGATGGGATCCGAAATATTTTTAACCCAAAATGTCTAGTCAGATTAAATATGAATTTGTATTACGTAAAAATCCAATGAAACATTGCGTGCGCAACAATGAAAATTTAAGATTTTCAAAATCCATAAGTAATATTTTATAAACTAATTTCGTGTTTGGTGCATTTTTTATAGTTATTGCCCAGTTTTAATAATTACATCCCATTTATTATTTTTTAAAGCCCATTTTTCTGGTAAGCCTAATGCATCCCTCCTAGGAAAGATTTGCAGCCCAGCGGGGCGGAGAATAACAAGTTCACCTTGCCTAGGTATTCCTCAAAAAAGTGTATAGCTGGGCTAGCCATTTTCATCTTGAAAAAATTAGTATCTGGGCTAGATATCTGGCCTGGGCTAGACAGGCCACAACCCACCCAGTTAATACCCTGCTATCCTCTGAACAACAACGAAATCATCGCCAAGAAAAACTCTGCAGTGCTCACGCCTCAAAAACACAAATACTGCTCGAGCTGCTAGGTCCCAGCTGTCGGTCGCACCTTGTGCAATTCTCTCGTTTATATTGACTACATAGGTTGACAATGGTGTGGGACCATGATGTCAGGAAACCAGGAGAAAGCAAAAAAAATATAGTTGTACATAATAAGGAGGCACTTGTGTACGTACAGCTATGGCCCTAGTGGGTCCCTAGTGTCATCCAGTCAAAATAAAGTCATCTCCTGAATCCTCATGTTCATTGACGATGTTAACAATGCTCGGCGCCACAGCAAGCACAACAACTCGAAGGACAATGGAGAGGGCCTCGCGGGCCCTACAGATGGTCTGATACAGCGCCCGCTGCTCATTCAGGAAGCCAGGATCATCGGACACCTATGAGCACCTTCGAGAAATTGAGATGGCATGAAACGGTAAGGCCGCGCTTGGGAGCTCTGGTTTATTTCAAACCTATATTAACAAGTGTAATTTACTCGTCATCGGAAACAACGCATAAAATATAGGCGTAATAAAACCGAGGGCCTGAGGTCTGTAAGTAAAACCGACGGGTTACGCGTGTAATTTGAGAGACCAGTGTATATTTTACGAGCACTGCTATATGGACGACATTACCAGACGATACATGCACGACGTGCGTATCATGCCATCCATGGGCAAGGCTGAAACAGCAGCTAACGGTTGGATTAGCAATTGTCCGAGTGTCGTTCAGCGTTTTTATCGTGTGCGAAGTACTTCTGATATTTTACTAGTCGAAATCGACCAACCAAGCGCCTTTGCCTGAGACCATCTGCTTTAATTTACAAGCGTCAATTTTACAAGTGGTTTTGGTTGGAAAACGATGATCCAATCACGGCCTAATATCATGAGTTGGTCGGAAGATCATATGGTTTCACGTCTAACCTACCCGACTTGTCGTATAGGATATGAATGAAACATCAGACGATGAACTTCTTAAGCACGGAAACAACAGAAGAGGATGATCTTCTTAACAAGCAAATCACTGGCATTAGATCGACATGCAAAACAATACGAAGCATTATACTCAGGAGGCATGGTGAACAGCTCATGCTGCCGCATGCCACAACATTCCAAGCTCAACTTTGCAATCAAACACAAGGCCTGGCATTACATATACAATATTCAGAACAAACTCTTAACACAGGAATATCTCAGTAGAGTAACTATTTACTTCTAAATTGAACACAGGAATAGGAAAAAACACTCGACGCTGCTCACAGCAAGGGCGTCCCACTCAAAAATATCAAATGCATGTCTTCTGGCTAACATCAATGAGCAAATTTTGACAAGGTTTTCCAATTCCAATATATTAAACTAACATCTTCTTGCTAACATCAATGATTAAACTTTGACAAGCTTTTCCCATTCAAAATATGTAATGCCTATATCGTGGAGTCCAGTCGTAGCTTCTTGTACTTGTTTGGGCACTTTTTGCCCAAGGCACTCCACATGTTGTTAAATTGCCAATGCTCTCTGCAGACTAGTCATGTCACCGGTGTCTAATAATACTCTGTAAAGCTTCTCGGCCATTCCTTCTGTAATGTAGCGCAAACAGTGACTACTTCTTTCTGCAAAGTGGAACGACCAACTAGACCCAGTAATGCAGCAGTTTTCCTTGGACACATTGGCTCCTTTTGTGCAGTTTAACCAAAATCGAAGTCGGAATAAAACCGAGCTTTAATTTTGATATCCCTGTAAGCAACAATAGGTATAAGGGAAACAATTACTGAGAAATAATGGTCGATGACTTGTACTCCCAGAAGAAAAGCATCTACTGATCTACTTTATCTTAATGGGAAACAAAGCATGAGAGTAGCGATTCTCCATCAGTGTGATTCATTCATATTGACTGAGACATTATCTTAACAATGCCTTGTTTCAACATGTATAAAGAACGACAAAGCAAAAAAGTGCCATTCCTAAAACAATGCAACTGATTCATTTTAATAGAGACATTATCTTAACAATACCTTGGTTAAACATGTAGAAAGAACTACAAAGCAGGATAGTACCATTCCTAACAAGTGTTGTACTTTTGAACTAAGATTCGGTAGTTAATTAATTCTGAGAGTGACATTGCTTAAGTTCACCAGCGGGATTAGACTAACGAAAATCATAAACAGTTCCAGGGGAGAGTGGGTGCAACAACAGTATGTGCTTCCATCTACTTATAAAGGGGGTGATGCAGAGTTTGTTGTAACAAACCAACAAGTATCATGTCTGGGTTGGTCCCATTTTTGTTCACTACTTAATGGGAAAAGACAGCAATACAATAGCTTCAATTCAACATTTATTTAAAACAGTACCAATACAAGTAGCACAACATCTCAAAGCACACTGCACAATCATGTGGATGAAGGCCTGTACTGACCTTCCATGAGACGGATAAGATAAAATACAAATCTACCAACATGAATAGGAAATCCAATCTCGTTTTGTGCAGTTGCACTGAAATCAAGCAAAGTGTTTCTCGTAGCGAAGCAAAATGTCGCAATAGCAACAAGTTGAATAGATATCTCTGTTTAAACAGAGGCAAAAAAGAATCAATTACTGGCTAATAAAGGAGGATGTAACATGCGGCCACAAAAATGGTAATCCGCCAATCCCTAACAAGTGTTGCAGTTTTGAAATAAGATTCAGTAGTTAATGCTGAGAGTGGCATCAATTACTGGCTTATAAATGGGGTGATGCTGAATTTGTTGTAACAAAGCAACAAGCATCATGTCTAGGATGGTCCCATTTTTATTCACTACTTAATGGGAAAAGACAGCAATACAATAGCTTCAATTCAACATTTATTTAAAACAGTACCAAAACAAGTAGCACAACATCTCAAATCACACTGCACATCATGTGGATGAGACCAAGATTTGAAACAACTCGCCACGAAGACTGGAAACAAATCTGGATCTCCTTTTGTGCAGTTCCACCAAAATTAAGCAAAGTCACCGGTGTGACATTCAAGTTGAACTGCACAAAACACTCTTAAAACATAAGTGTTTCGAGTAGCGAAGCAAAATGTCGCAATAGCAACAAGTTGAATCGATACCCCTATTTTAACAGAGGCAAAAAGGAAACAATTACTTCTCGATAAAGGAGGATGAAACAAACAGTGACAGAAAGAAGCATCTAACTTTATCTTGGATGGAAAACAAAGTAGGATAGTAGCATTTCTAAAACGGTTGCATTGATTCATATTAACAGAGACATTCTCTTGAAACAACATTCGTTAAAAAATGTAATTTACTTTTAACAGTGGCATTGCTTCAATTTTTCGGCGGCATTCTTAGACTAACAACAACAAAATAGCTATATGGGACATGCTAGCACCATGTGCGTCCACACGTATAAATGGGTGATGGAGAGTATGTAGCCAAGCAGCATATATGCGTTGGTCCCATATTTGTTCTCTTTGAACCTTTTTCCTATGTGAAGGCAGCAAATCTAGTCCTGCACAAACTACCCGACCCCCCAGTTTCTTTCCCTTTTCAACAAAGAGATTGGTTCCTTACAGATGTGTGTAATGGGTTACCCCCTTTTTCCCTTTTCGACCTACAAAGCGGCTGGATAGCCAGTCTATACTACTTTCCACCCCTCCTTTCCTCATTGAACCACGTCCTAGATTATTGCTCCAGCCCACCGCACCCTTCTTTCCTCTTTGAACCAAGACCTAGATTCGAATACAAATCAAAAAAGATCCACATGCAGCTAGATCAACGACGATTTCAAAGAAACTTATACCTTAGGGTTGTCGGGATGTGGCAAGGCGTGCCGCGCGAGGCCAGATTTGCCCACACTACGTACGGCAGAGAGGAAGAAGGGGTCGGTGGCCCTCCCGCAGAGGCGGTGGGTGAAAGAGAACAACGCAGCTGGCAGTGGATTGCCTCCCTCGCTGAAGGCGATAGAGTGAATGCTGCACCTCCTCCCCTTCCCGGTGCGACGGGACACAGACGCCTCCTTCACCATATGTAGTGCGGCGAGCGTGTGGAGAGTGCAAACCCTAGCGAACAAGCGCTAAGGCTCCCGCTTATATAT
The DNA here is from genome assembly GCF_018294505.1 of Triticum aestivum. Taxonomy (NCBI): domain Eukaryota; kingdom Viridiplantae; phylum Streptophyta; class Magnoliopsida; order Poales; family Poaceae; genus Triticum; species Triticum aestivum. The sequence goes on from NC_057804.1 coordinate 140,202,260, forward strand.
ATACTATTGTAGTACAGACTGAGCTCCGGTGCCTTCACTACACCTGCTTTTGGCTGTAGGACAGGTGAGTCAGCCACATTTTGGGCCCACCTGTCATAAACCCAAAGGCAGGTGCACTCAGTCAATGAAGCTGCGTCCATATAGTACTCTCGTGTATACGACTAATATATAGTGGAGAGGTTTTCTTATTCTCTCCATAACAATCGTTTTAAATTGTGTAAGTACGAAACGAAACTCTTTATTTAATGTACAGTGAAGAAAACTAGTACTACTTCTGATGAACTAACGATCCATGCCCACACGTCCTGGTCGCACTTCCTGTCCTTCACGTGTGGTACACTACCCTCCCTTAAGTGAACAACCACACATGCGCCAAATTATCGGAAACGTGTGAGAGTGTGTACAAATAAAGAATTTTAATTTCAATTATCGGAAAGGTTTGAGAGTATTACAAAGTTTGACTTCAGTCAAATCTAATATGCGGAGTAAATAAAAATGGAGGGCTACTACGTCCATCCGGGTTTTTAGTCCACACCATTTTTTAAATCAAAGTTAATAGCTGGACAAATAAAATTACAGGGGAGCTAGAGACAAAGTTGTGAGAAGGCTTAGAAATCAATACAAAACTTATGCTCTTAGTACCAACGTCGACCCTTCTTCGAGGAAACATTTGGTTCATAGCCAATTGTGTGATAAAATTGCACCAACGTGAAAGACGAATGCGTCTCCAACGCAACCAAGGTGAACTGACGAAGGATATCATCTTTGTGCGTAACAAGCAAAGAGCACTGATGGAAGACAGCTTGTTTTTCGTTGAAATCGACTAGCTTCACCAGCCGACGCAACCATGAGGTGCAACCATGAGCATCGATAGGTCATCGTGGTGATGCATCATCCATTTGGCATCAAGTTTGGGTGAGGCACCTATGAAGTTCGACAAATCCTCATTGTGGTATGTTTCTTCTCAGTAATCAAGCGCGAGGAAGGAAGAACCATGTGGCAGAGGACAGTGAGGCGGAACAACAATGACCATCCAATTTTTTGCAGTTCCACTAAAATTGAGGAAGACATGCCCGGGTATGGAGACACGCATCACTGTTTCCAAAAATATAAAAAAGGGTTAGCAACGACATATCAATTGTCAATAAGAATTAATGAAAAGTACACCAACAAACAGAAGCATCATAATTATCTTGATGGGAATTAAACTAGGATACCCGAGAAAAAAAGCATTTCTTCATTTAACCAGTGATAGTACTACCACCATATGGACAATGACCGCACAACCACCATGTACTTTTTGTCGAAACAACATGTATACCTCCACCGAGGCATAAATCAGGACAACTTTTCGAGTGGCATTTCTTCTATAATAGTACTAGTAGGTGATGTTGGACCAGCTGACGAACCCTAGCTACTATGCATGGGGAGCTGGGGAGTAGTCACATAGAAGAAAACCCGCACGCAGCGACCTGGGGAGCTGGACTAGTACAAGAAGTTATACCTCAGGTGGGCGAGATGTAGTTTAGGCAGGCGGGCGGGATCTGCCCACACGACGGCAGCAAACAAGGGCGCGGAGGATCTTTGTCCGCACCAGCGCCGGCTCCGAGAGGACGGTGCGCATCGGCTTCCTCCGTCGCTGACGGCGACAACGTCAACGCTGCACCTCCTCGCCTCCCGCAGCGGACGGGATTCGGCCGGATCTGTGACCACTGGTGAGGAGAAAGATAGAGTGGACACTGTCATCTTGTTTTGATATGGAGAGGGTGAGAGAGCGAGACGCGAGAAACTCTCTCAAACAAGAGGCTACAATGGAGTAAAAAAATCTCTCCATAGCAGTGGTTTTAAATAGAATACGCGCGTTCCCGAAAAAAAGAAACAAAAACTGGCGGACAATTTTTTAAGGGTCTGTCTAGGACACACTTAGATGTGACATAGTTATGTCACATCTAAGTTGATGTCTACTCTGTTTGTGGTCTATTTTTTTCTCCTATTTTTTTTTGTTTCTTGTTGCTACATTATATACTTGTGGGAGCTTAGATGTGATATCCTTAAATAACATCTAGATGTGAATTAGACAAACTGAATTTCTAACGTACCAAGAAAGAAAACTCGATCAAAAACACGCCCCCGCTTCTAGGCCGCGAGAGTCGTCGCGCACACACACATAGACATAGACATGCATATCCGTTTTTACGTAAAATTCCATTTCCATATCCATCTCCAATCATATTTGTCCAACTGGCACACTATTTATGTTGTTAATTATATACGCAGCAATATTAACGTACATCATCTCTTGTTTGCGCATGTCCGGACCGCTGCCACGGCTGGTCCTGACCAACCCGAACCCTCTTCATCACCCGCGCGTGCTTCCCGCCTGAAACGGTCAGTGCCGCATTCATGCCCGGCCAGAGCGGACGCGACCCCTCACTGGCGTCGGCATTGAAGCGGCGCGTCGGCCGAGAGAGCGTCGCCCACGCCGCTTCCGGGTGCACGCGGCTGCTCCGCGTTCAAAGGTCGCAATAGCCGGCTACAACATGCATGTAAAAAGTTCTTGGGAGTCCGTGCTACAGCTAGCTGTCCTCCCCCAACTCGTCAATCTCTTCCAGTAGTGCTAGTACTCCATGGTGCAATCCATCAACAAGCAGGCGGGAAAGTTATCGTATACTCGGTTTGCGGTGAGTGGCATGCCGAGCGATCGTGTGGGGTCGAGCCGTGGAGGAGGGTGGACACGAACACGACAGACATGATTAAAACATTGGTTTTGCTCGATGGCGTGATCCAACGAAACGAAACGTTGGTTTCTCTCTGTTTCCATTTTTTCTCCGGAAAAACGGAAACTTTCCACTCCATTTTAATTCCTATTCCAAGGTTTCCCCGTTACAGCATTCCATCAAATACAAAGGAAAACTAACACGCATGCTGATGCATCTCAATGATTCACAGATCATAGCCAATATTTACTTCACAACTAAAGAAAAAAGTTGTGAGAGCGTGCACGAAAGAAAAACTACTGATGGGGTCAGTACGACTTAAACCCTAAACGCTAAACATGATTTAATTTCCTGGCCAGGTAGAACCTGTCGAAGGAAAGATGGCTGGCACCCTCGGATCATATGATGCTTTTGTGCAGTTCCACAAAAATCGACCTGAGCATCCTTGATGGCAAAGATATTGAAGAAGTGTGATTAGAATAATAGTACTAGCACTAGTTCATGAGACATAAACTCATCAAAAGTAGAAGCCGGTAGAAGTAGAGAAAGATCGACATGGAGATGGAGCTATGGCAGTGGAGCAAGACGGCTCCAAAAGGAAGATGGACTACCTGGGACGTCGGGCTATAGCTAGAAGGGCGGTTGGGACGCTACATCAGGCCATACCGTGGTGACCCCCGATTGGGACGCACCGACTGTGGGTTTTTATCCCTCGCCGATGTCGACCGCGTCTACGCAGAACATTGTTCCCTTCCCCAGCTGCGGGATCAGGCCCGTCGTTCTATGCTTGTGAAGAGAGCAACTTAAGCAAGCAGGCTTGTAGCTTAGGCTCCTGCTAGTGTATATATAGTGGTTTTCTTTTTCTCTCCATATCAACCATTTTATATTACGTACGTGTCATTCAAGAGTGAAATGATGGTTGCTTCTTCCGACTAAGTTACTGTGTGATTTGACTGCTCCTTAGTGGCCCCTACACATACTCCCCCTACGTGTATGCAACAGTCACACGTACACATGGACGCAAAAATGCGTGCGACGCCCTAATGCATGCATGTCCGAGCACATGACGGAACACACACGGTCACACTCAAGTGCTCAACCTACACGTGCATGCACACACATACTCAGTCAGGGTGAGCTAGTGACCATATAAACACCGGAAAATATATATATTGAGCGCAATGAGCGTATTATGAAGTCCACTGACTGTATTTTTACAAATATATAGTGACAGACAGTGTATTTATCTCGTTTGAAATTAAGCCATATTAACCGGAGAGGAGGCAGTATGGACTAGCATTACTTTCTTGTGTCCCGTCAACTTGCCGAACGAGGAGAAGGTTGTAGGACGGGAGAAGCTTGCGCACGGTGGCTCGCAGGACAAGGAGAAACTTTTGACTAATGCAAGCTCTCCCGCGCTCAGGCTGTGGACGTGCAACAGTTAATTCGGTGTCAGATTGCCAGAAGCATACACTATACTACTAGTGCTATTATTGTTCGACTTCCCGAATAGGCGAACAACCAAGCGCAAAGTTTACTACTCCCTCCGCCTAGGTGTGTAAGTCATCTTACGAAAACCAAATAATCCCAAAACACTTAGGCGTGGTTCTTTAACTTCTACCTCGTTTCTTGTTTCTTGACATATCAACCAATAAGAGATGAGGGTGTGCATGCTTTTAATGACCTAAGACTATCAAACATGACATGTAGTGGTTAGTTCATTGCATGCAATACTATTAATTAGAAAATAAACATCAATGTCTCTCGTTTTCCCCTCCTCCTTGGTCATGGTGCACAGCCTAAGATGACTTGCTCACCTAGACGGAGGGAGTACTAGTAGTACTAGTACTACTACTATAGTCTATAAAGGTATGTACTATACTAGTGCTAGGAACCGGATGGAGGAGTGTCTGCACTCTTATTATAATTTTAAAATGTGATAAAGCAATCTTCAACACATTTGGTTCTCTTTGAGGGTTCTCGCATGTGATAATGGAAGTTGATTGCATGGAACACTCGCCACAATTCTCGCTTAATTCTGGCTCATATCCTGTTACAAATAGTAGCGCTCGGTAATATTTCCTCTTTTTTTATTATTATGTAAACAGGTCAGCAAACCTTGCGGCGCATCTTTGTGCGAACCTGTCACATCCCTAGCTTCTGGTGCTGCCTGGTGTTTGCATCATGTTTAAATTTTGAAACTTGAACTAAGGAAATTTGGAAGCCTCAAAACCCTAAATAAAAGAAGGGCAAAAACCCTAAAATCTCATTCATTGTTCCAAAATGCTCTTCTTAAATGTTTGATAATTTTTGGCAAGGGTTCTGGTCCCAACCAAAATATTGAACATTTTTAAGGACTTAATCTTGGGACTTTGAATTTAAATCATTAGCTATTTGAATTTGAATTATATTCATATAATTAGAATATAATTTCAAATATCCCTGAAATATTTTATGAGCTTTTGGAAAAGTCCATCTAGCAAAATAAAAATATTCAGAGGAGCTTTTGGCATTGTTTGAATTATTTTAAATTCAAAACAGTGGCAAAAGATTAAATAAATATAAAACAGAACAGAAAAATAAAAGAGAGAAGCCCAGCCACTTACCTGGCGCTCACCTGCAGCAGAGCCGGCCCAGCTTCTGTTGGCCTAGCCCAGCGCCCCCCTTGTCATCTTCCTCCTCTGCCAGGAGGACGAACAGGTGCGTGGCGGGCGCCGACGCTGCCCCGGCCACCTCCTGCTTCCACGGCCACCTCCTGCTTCCCCGGCCCTCCTAGTGACGCCACGACGATGCCCCGTGTCCCCTCGCTCCTCTCCCCCCCTCGCTCTGGACCCCTTCCTCCTCCTCTGTCTCTCTCCCTCGCTCATCCCCGGACGCACCCGAGACCGCCGACGAGCACCACCGGAGCCACCAGCATCCCCACGCCCAGCCAGTTAGGCCACGAGCTCCGCCTTGGATCCGGGAAGCTCTACCACGACGCACGCGACGCCGGGTGCCCTGAGGCCACGCCATCACCGCCATCTTCATCGCCACGGCCGGCGATCGCCGCCGTTCGATTCGCAGCACCGAAGACGCCCCCGAGCTCGCTGACCACCTCATCGTTCTCCCTGTGAGCTCCTGCTGCCTCCTCTTTGCTCGCTCCCTCTGTTCCCGTCCCCTAGCTCCATCTTCCACCACGTCCGAAGCTCGCCGCCGCTGTGCCTCGTCGCCGTCGTGGCCAGAGCCACTGTGGCTCGAAGCCGGGCACACCACCGTGCTCCACACCTCACCAGGAACACGTAGCACGCACCAACGCCTCCCCTAGCGACCTGCATCGCCTAACCTGCCGTTGGCCGAACTCCGGCCGCCGCCTCCCTCGCCGCTGCCGACGCCACAGCTAACCCCAGCTCATCTGGCTTGCTCCATTGGATGCGCACGAGCTCGAGCTCCCTGTAGAACCCCTCCGCGCGTCGAATGGGCGCCGGAGCAGCCATCTCGGCGAGCCTCCGTCGTCGGTTTTGGTCGTCGCCGGCCGAACTCCGGCGATGTCGACGTAGCCCATCATTAGTCACTAACAATCCCACTAATTAAGCTTAGTTACATTGACCGCTGGGCCCCGCCGTCTAATTATTAGTAGATTAGTTTCTGTTTAGTTTTAACTAATATCAGTGGGCCCACGCGTCAGCTTTGACCAAGCTGACGTGGCCGTTGACTTGGTCCCACCTGTCAGTGAGCTAAGCAGCCCTGTGACACTAACGTGTGGCCCCCACACGTCAGGTTTGACCTGGACCCGCCCTGTTGACCTGATGACGTCAGGGTGATGTCATGTTGACGCAGTAAATGTTTTCTGGAGTTTTAAATAAATCAGAAATGATTTATTTATTTCAGAAAATATTCTAAACTTCTAAAATTCATAGAAATTCAACCATAACTCCAAATTAAATAATTTATATATGAAAAATTATTAGAAAAATTCAAGGAATCCATCTGTACCATTTTCATGCATGTTTGAACAATGTTTGTCCTCTATTTTGGACAAAACAAATAAAGGGCATTTAAATAATCATATATGGAGTTGGAGTTTGAATCATATATTCAAACCAACTTCATTTAAATCATAGCTAGGTGCATTAGCCCAAAACACATTCATATTGCCATGTCATAGCATGCATCATATTGTGCATTGCATTGATCGTGTTTCTTCTGTGTTTGCCGGTGTTGTTCCCCCTCGGTAGACGTTGTCCCGACGTTGTGATCGTTGACACTGATGAAGACTCAATGCTATCTTCAGAAGTGCCAGGCAAGCAAAACCCCATTGTTTATTCCAATAAAATCCCACTCTCTCGCTCCTGCTCTCTTTTACTGCATTAGGACAACAACGACATATTTGTTACTTGCTGCGGTAGCTGAACCCCTTTATCCTTTGCATGACCTGTCATTGCCACAGTAAATAGTTGAAACCCACTAGCATGAGTAGGAGTTGTTTGAGCCCTGATGTGCCTACTCATTCATGCTTGTTTGTCATGCCTGCTACTGCTTAGAGTTGAGTCAGGTCTGATTCATCGGGGATGAATCAGAGGCGTGTGAACATGTCCTACTGTGTGTGAGCTAAGTGTGTGAACACGATTTGGTAAAGGTAGCGGTGAGAGGCCATGTAGGAGTACATGGTGGGTTGTCTCATTGCAGCCGTCCTCAGGAACTGAGTTCTGTGTTTGTGATCCATGATCAGTTACTACCACACATTGGGCTCCGGGCGCTCCAAGCTCTCTCGACTTATTAATCAACATGATCTCTGTCCAGGAGTTGCAACTAGTTTCTGGTGTTTGTAGGTAGTGTTAGTAGTCTACCAAGTGGCACCCGGTACAGGTGGGCTTGGGACATACTAGGCACAGTGGCCCGGTGTACCAAATAGCACCCGGATGGTGGGCTTGGGAACCCTGCTCACATCGTTTGGGGCCGTGAGCGACACCCCGGCCGGATCTCCTTGCGGATGGAACCCGAATAGGCGATAAACCTGGACTAGAGACTTGTTTGGTTAGTCAGGTCATGGCCGACTCCCTCGCCCGGCTTCCGCTTGAAGGTTGCCGAGGTACATGACGTGTACAGGGCGGTAAGTGGCGAAAGCGTGTGTGAACAAGTACACCCCTGCAGGGTTAACATCATCTATTCGAATAGCCGGATTCCTCGGATATGGAAACTTGGACCCCTTGTATAGTTCATAGACAAGTGGAAGTGGATACTCTAAAATACGCAAGATAAGCGTGAGTGCTATGGATGGCGTTCTCGTAGGGAGACGGGAGCGGATCCATGGTGGTGTATTGATATGGTGAATATGTGGACTCATGTGCGCCACCTCAAAAGAGTTACTTGTAGTCGTAGTTCAGGATAGCCACCGAGTCAAAGCTGGCTTGCTGCAGTTAAACCCCACCACCCCCTTTGTTGATAATGATGCATATGTAGTTAGTTCTGATGTAAGTCTTGCTGGGTACATTTGTACTCATGTTTGCCTATTTTATGTTTTTGCAGAGAGACTTCAGTCTCGCTAGTAGTACCGCGTGGACTTCGACGTTTAGCTTGTTACCTTAGCTACGATCTTGTGCCCTCGGCAGGATCTGGTAGATAGTCAGGCTTCTCAGCCTTTTTCATTTATAGATGTCTGTACTCAGACATATTAAGCTTCCGCATGTGCTTTGACTTGTATGCTCTGATTGTCGGGTCATGAGACCCATGCTTGTAATATCTCGCTCCTCGGAGCCTATTGAATAAATACTTGAGTTGTAGAGTCATGTTGTGATGCCATGTTGTATTTGCACATATCGAGCATATTGTGTGTATGTTATTGAAATGCTTGGTACGTGTGGGATCTGACTATCTAGTTGTTTATCCTTAGTAGCCTCTCTTACCGGGAAATGTCTCCTAGTGTTTCCACTGAGCCATGGTAGCTTGCTACTGCTCCGGAACACTTAGGCTGGCCGGCATGTGTCCTTCTTCGTTCCTGTGTCTGTCCCTTCGGGGAAATGTCACGCGATGAATACCGGAGTCCTGTTAGCCCGCTACAGCCCGGTTCACCGGAGTCCTGCTAGCCCAGTGCTACAGCCTGGATTCACTCGCTGATGACCGACACGTTCGATGCTGGGTCATGGATGCCTGTCCTTGTAAGTTTGTGCCACTTTGGGTTTACGACTAGCCATGTCAGCCCGGGCTCCTTATCATATGGATGCTAGCGACACTGTCATATACGTGTGCCAAAAGGCGCAAACGGTCCCGGGTAAAGGTAAGGCGACACCCGTGGGAATACCGTGCGTGAGGCCGCAAAGTGATATGAGGTGTTACATGCTAGATCGATGTGGCATTGAGTCGGGGTCCTGATAGCATTGGTATCAGAGCTTGACTGCCTGTAGGATTACCAAGCCAAACTGGTCGAAGTTGAGTCTAGAAATTCTTTAGTTATATAAGGGAATTGATTGTGGGATGGAACGTAAGGCTCTTTTTACTCCTTATACCTTATGCCCTTCTGATCTGAGTCATCTTATCTTTCCTACGGGGTTAAGAACTAGGCCTTCTCTTCTTTCTATCAAGATCACGTGTTGCTAATCAGTAGACTTATAAGATTGTTGGACATAAGCCTCGTCTCAGTTCCTATTACTTCCGTATATTAATTGTTGATCTCGAAACCTTGATATTGTGCTTCTAAGTGGTTATTCCACCATTTTTGTGAATGTCTCAAATCTTTTCTGAGCATTTACAGCCGTTATGCTGTCCGAGTCATCCCAGGTTTCTAAACAATCTGATGCATTTGCAAAATCCTTTCCCTCTGGTTTCGATGTTCCTTTATGCCAGCTCAATCACACTAATTGTTGAGTTGAGGTATTCTATTGCCCTGACATTTATGTTGGAGTTATTATTATGACCCTAGGTGCCTTAGGGGATCACCTAGTAATCCAGCCATGCTTTGTGTTCCCAGTGTGATGATTCTGGCCATCATTATCGAAAGCATCCTGTGATGCCATTTAGTTAGTAGGCATTATATTCCTGGGTTCTTGAACCCGAGATTCACCCTACTTACCTCATGTTGATAGTAATTGCTAGCTCCCTTAGGTTATTAGTAACCTTTGCGATAGTCCTTGAAGTCTGTGGTATCTTCTTCTTCCAAATACCATGAACCATTATGGCAGAAGTTTGTTGGATCAAAAGATCACAACAGGAGTGCCCTCTATGAGTTCTCCATTCTATATTGTGGCTCTGTCAGTTCTACCTTTCTGCATGGGTTATCCAGAAGAAATATGTTGAATTTTGTTCGACATGCTAAACCATGCATCCACAACTCAGAAAATCGTATGTTCCTTTGAGTTGTCCCTCTTTAGTTGTCTTCTGACCCTCGTCTATCAATTGATAGTCAAGATTATGTGTGCATTCGTTCATCGATGTCTATTACTCTTGTGGTCTGTCAAGCCATTCTATTCCGGAATGACTAGGAGAAACAAACTCCAGTACCTCATCCATATCTAGGATTGGGTCAAAGCAATTGTGCTCCGCAGATCAAAATGCCAACCAGCTTTTGATTCTGTTCTACCCTGAAGTATTACCATCTTTATGTCAGGATTTTCATGAGAATGGCACCGGCTCTTGTGAATTCTTGATGTAGTGATACTTCTCGCCATCATTATTCATCCCTCAGTTCCGTGTTGTCGCAACCGGAATGCCGACAAGTGAATCGTGATGTGTGAAATCTATAATCCTAGCAACCCCGTTGCTTGGTGGTTAAAGGACAATATTCTCATTCTTAGCATGTTGGTTTTTGAATCACCATTCTAAAATAGATTGTGCTACCTAGTCCATATTTCTGGTGCACACTTCGATCAATGAGTTAGGATTATTTCAATCCCTCGCTTCTTTGATCATATCGTCTTGCCCTCAAAAGCGAGATTGTTCTCGAGCTTAGTAACATACCGGTGGTTCGTGATTTTCCGAATATCTTCTCGGAAGTATTACCAGGTTGTCCCCTGACGGTTATGTTGAACTCTTGATCAAGTTGGTTTTTTGTGAACCACCCTCTCTCCAAGAATTGGTGTTAGATATCCCTGAGCTAGTTGGTTAAGCTAGACAACAACTTGGAGAGTTGGAAGATAAAAGCTTGCCTGACTTAGTTCGTTCCAAAGGGATATTCTTGTGTAGTGTGTGTTGAAGAAAGATGATATCTTCATCGATTGGTCCCTGTGATCAGTTGCTGGACCTATTATCTTATCCAATCTTTGATTTGAGTATGAGCTATCGTCAAATCAAATCAGAACCAATGATATTCGTAATGTTGTCTTACTCGTGGTTTTCCTCGAGCATACACCATTATATTCTTTGGTCTGACCAATGCTATCACCGTGTTCACTTAACTATGGAATTCCTTTTATATGGAAACCTGGATGAATTGTTGTTGAGTCCATTGACAACATCCTTATCTCCTCCATGATTTTGTTGAACATTAAGCTAGTGTTGGGAACTTGTATAAGCATTTTCTTCATGCCCCGTTCATGAAGTATATGTTTGGATGAAAGAAGTGACTTCCTTTGATTCACGTGCATTTGATGTAAGTTGCCGCCGTGAATTCGAGAAAGCATGTTTTTACCTCCTCTGGAACCATCCCAAGTCAGTTATGCACGTGCGAAGTATTCTGTGGTTTGATAGACTGATCATCTTCATTCCATATGTGTATCCTAGCACACCAAGCCACTGACTGATTTGTTCAAGGAGAAGGAGTATCTTCATAAGAGCTAATCCGGACTTATGAAAGAACTTCGATATCCTCGCTGATGGTTCCCAACCAGAACTCGGTAGTGTTTTATTGTAAGACTACCATGTGATCTTGTTTGTCTGAGGCAGCGCGTTCACACATGTGTAGCAGAACCAGCTCATGTTTTGGGGCTTGCTATCGTAGTTCATTTCCTGAGAATCTCACAACGTCATCTCGTCGATTTGTGTTGTAAAACTTTCATTTTTCTTCCCACACTCGATGAGTCTGGAATATCATGACACCAACCAGATCTGAATCTCAGGCAGATATGATGGTTGGAACATTTCCCCAAGAACTATAATATCGGTCCCTCAGAAAACCGGTAAAGTGGATGTCGTGGCCAGCACCACCCAGCCGAAAGACCTATTATTGTAGTATCTTGATTGAAGAAGTTGGCCACATCCCCATAAGGATTTCGTAGGATTACCTTCGTAACTGTTCCTTATGGATTCTATTGCTCCCGAAGTCCGACCTTTACTTGATGTTCTAGTTATCAAACCATATCTATGAATGGGATACACTAGCACATCAAGGAGAACATTAGAAGCCGAGTGCTAAATGTCTCTCGGTCGATCATCCAGATTTTGTTTCCTTGGCCTCGCTAAGGTGAAATCTGAGAAGGTGTTATCCTCCTTTGCATCTGCATCATCCATCCTTAGCCATCATGGTAGTATGTTGTGTTGTCAGCACCCTTGACATGGATGTTGATAAAACCTTGATGATTGTGGAAATGCTCAAGTTCTTGAGAGCACGCACAAGCGCTAGGTGTTATCATTGGCACTAACTGGATTGCTCTCAGTTTCCTCGGTTATGCTATGACCTTTTCAAACAGTGATTTCACTCTCTATTGTTGGGTTCTTCCCCAGTTACCAGAATCATTCCCAGCATTTGGATTTTGTTCCCAGCTTGCACCGCCAATGTGCCATTCTACCATGGGTCTCTTCCATTTCCGGTGATAAGCAAATTCATCCATTACGTTGTCTTCAACAAGGTAGTCCACATCATCCATTCTAGTCCGGGTGTACCATTCCTTTGCACCCTGCCAAACGATCGTTGTGAATTGCCTTAGGCTGGTATGAAGAGTATCAATGATCTCTGAATGAAAGGTAATTCTTTTTGCCACTTAAGGGGATATATCTACGAGTCACGGTTCCTAAGGTGTCTCGTTATGGTATCATGGCAACTCAACTCCTCGCTATTTGACAATCGTCACCACCCTCTTAGGTGTGGAATTGTTGTCTACCTAGTGAACCTTCGTCATCTGTTTCTTTCCACCCCTCTTGATGTGTATCTCATGTCTCAACCCGAGAGATAGTTCTACGTCTTATTCCGTGAGTTGTTCGACCTTCGAGAAGATCGATCCTTCTAGAGTTTTCCTTTCCTCTTCTTGTCATGATTAGCTAGAGTTCTCAGAGCAAGACATCAAGACAATGATGGTGATTGAATCAACGTTCATTTGATGTGCAACCTGGACCGTGAAGATTATACTAGTTTGCGTTTCCCCTTCATCTTACCCTACGCTTGAATCTCGAGACGAGATTCTTGTTTAGTGGGGGTGAGTTGTCACATCCCTAGCTTCTGGTGCTGCCTGGTGTTTGCATCATGTTTAAATTTTGAAACTTGAACTGAGGAAATTTGGAAGCCTCAAAACCCTAAATAAAAGAAGGGCAAAGACCCTAAAATCTCATTCATTGTTCCAAAATGCTCTTCTTAAATGTTTGATAATTTTTGGCAAGGGTTCTGGTCCCAACCAAAATATTGAACATTTTTAAGGACTTAATCTTGGGACTTTGAATTTAAATCATTAGCTATTTGAATTTGAATTATATTCATATAATTAGAATATAATTTCAAATACCCCTGAAATATTTTATGAGCTTTTGGAAAAGTCCATCTAGCAAAATAAAAATATTCAGAGGAGCTTTTGGCATTGTTTGAATTATTTTAAATTCAAAACAGTGGCAAAAGATTAAATAAATATAAAACAGAACAGAAAAATAAAAGAGAGAAGCCCAGCCACTTACCTGGCGCTCACCTGCAGCAGAGCCGGCCCAGCTTCTATTGGCCCAACCCAGCGCCCCCCCTTGTCATCTTCCTCCTCTGCCAGGAGGACGAACAGGTGCGTGGCGGGCGCCGACGCTGCCCCGGCCACCTCCTGCTTCCCCGGCCCTCCTAGTGACGCCACGACGACGCCCCGTGTCCCGTCGCTCCTCTCCCCCCCCCCTCGCTCTGGACCCCTTCCTCCTCCTCTGTCTCTCTCCCTCGCTCATCCCCGGACGCACCCGAGACCGCCGACGAGCACCACCGGAGCCACCAGCATCCCCACGCCCAGCCAGTTAGGCCACGAGCTCCGCCTTGGATCCGGGAAGCTCTACCACGACGCACGCGACGCCGGGTGCCCTGAGGCCACGCCATTACCGCCATCTTCATCGCCACGGCCGGCTGTCGCCGCCGTTCGATTCGCAGCACCGAAGACGCCCCCGAGCTCGCTGACCACCTCATCGTTCTCCCTGTGAGCTCCTGCTGCCTCCTCTTTGCTCGCTCCCTCTGTTCCCGTCCCCTAGCTCCATCTTCCACCACGGCCAAAGCTCGCCGCCACTGTGCCTCGTCGCCGTTGTGGCCAGAGCCACTGTGGCTCGAAGCCGGGCACACCACCGTGCTCCACACCTCACCAGGAGCATGTAGCACGCACCAACGCCTCCCCTAGCGCCCTGCATCGCCTAACCCGCCATTGGCCGAACTCCGGCCGCCGCCTCCCTCGCCGCTGCCGACGCCACAGCTAACCCCAGCTCATCTGGCTTGCTCCATTGGATGCGCACGAGCTCGAGCTCCCTGTAGAACCCCTCCGTGCGTCCAATGGGCGCCGGAGCAGCCATCCCGGCGAGCCTCCGTCGTCGGTTTTGGTCGTCGCCGGCCGAACTCCGGCGATGTCGACGTGGCCCATCATTAGTCACTAACAATCCCACTAATTAAGCTTAGTTACACTGACCGCTGGGCCCCGCCGTCTAATTATTAGTAGATTAGTTTCTGTTTAGTTTTAACTAATATCAGTGGGCCCACGCGTCAGCTTTGACCAAGCTGACGTGGCCGTTGACTTGGTCCCACCTGTCAGTGAGCTAAGCAGCCCTGTGACACTGACGTGTGGCCCCCACACGTCAGGTTTGACCTGGACCCGCCCTGTTGACCTGATGACGTCAGGGTGATGTCATGCTGACGCAGTAAATGTTTTCTGGAGTTTTAAATAAATCAGAAATGATTTATTTATTTCAGAAAATATTCTAAACTTCTAAAATTCATAGAAATTCAACCGTAACTCCAAATTAAATAATTTATATATGAAAAATTATTAGAAAAATTCAAGGAATCCATCTGTACCATTTTCATGCATGTTTGAACAATGTTTGTCCTCTATTTTGGACAAAACAAATAAAGGGCATTTAAATAATCATATATGGAGTTGGAGTTTGAATCATATATTCAAACCAACTTCATTTAAATCATAGCTAGGTGCATTAGCCCAAAACACATTCATATTGCCATGTCATAGCATGCATCATATTGTGCATTGCATTGATCGTGTTTCTTCTGTGTTTGCCGGTGTTGTTCCCCCTCGGTAGACGTTGTCCCGACGTTGTGATCGTTGACACTGATGAAGACTCAATGCTATCTTCAGAAGTGCCAGGCAAGCAAAACCCCCTTGTTCATTCCGATAAAATCCCACTCTCTCGCTCCTGCTCTCTTTTACTGCATTAGGACAACAACGACATATTTGTTACTTGCTGCGGTAGCTGAACCCCTTTATCCTTTGCATGACCTGTCATTGCCACAGTAAATAGTTGAAACCCACTAGCATGAGTAGGAGTTGTTTGAGCCCTGATGTGCCTACTCATTCATGCTTGTTTGTCATGCCTGCTACTGCTTAGAGTTGAGTCAGGTCTGATTCATCGGGGATGAATCAGAGGCGTGTGAACATGTCCTACTGTGTGTGAGCTAAGTGTGTGAACACGATTTGGTAAAGGTAGCGGTGAGAGGCCATGTAGGAGTACATGGTGGGTTGTCTCATTGCAGCCGTCCTCAGGAACTGAGTTCTGTGTTTGTGATCCATGATCAGTTACTACCACACATTGGGCTCCGGGCGCTCCAAGCTCTCTCGACTTATTAATCAACATGATCTCTGTCCAGGAGTTGCAACTAGTTTCTGGTGTTTGTAGGTAGTGTTAGTAGTCTACCAAGTGGCACCCGGTATAGGTGGGCTTGGGACAGACTAGGCACAGTGGCCCGGTGTACCAAGTAGCACCCGGATGGTGGGCTTGGGAACCCTGCTCACATCGTTTGGGGCCGTGAGCGACACCCCGGCCAGATCTCCTTGCGGATGGAACCCGAATAGGCGATAAACCTGGACTAGAGACTTGTTCGGTTAGTCAGGTCGTGGCGGACTCCCTCGCCCGGCTTCCGCTTGAAGGTTGCCGAGGTACATGACGTGTACAGGGCGGTAAGTGGCGAAAGCGTGTGTGAAGAAGTACACCCCTGCAGGGTTAACATCATCTATTCGAATAGCCAGATTCCTCGGATATGGAAACTTGGACCCCTTGTACAGTTCATAGACAAGTGGAAGTGGATACTCTAAAATACGCAAGATAAGCGTGAGTGCTATGGATGGCGTTCTCGTAGGGAGACGGGAGCGGATCCATAGTGGTGTATTAATATGGTGAATATGTGGACTCGTGTGCGCCACCTCAAAAGAGTTACTTGCAGTCGTAGTTCAGGATAGCCACCGAGTCAAAGCTGGCTTGCTGCAGTTAAACCCCACCACCCCCTTTGTTGATAATGATGCATATGTAGTTAGTTCTGATGTAAGTCTTGCTGGGTACATTTGTACTTCAGTCTCGCTAGTAGTACCGCGTGGACTTCGACGTTTAGCTTGTTACCTCAGCTACGATCTTGTGCCCTCGGCAGGATCTGGTAGATAGTCAGGCTTCTCAGCCTTTTTCATTTATAGATGTCTGTACTCAGACATATTAAGCTTCCGCATGTGCTTTGACTTGTATGCTCTGATTGTCGGGTCATGAGACCCATGCTTGTAATATCTCGCTCCTCGGAGCCTATTGAATAAATACTTGAGTTGTAGAGTCATGTTGTGATGCCATGTTGTATTTGCACATATCGAGCATATTGTGTGTATGTTATTGAAATGCTTGGTACGTGTGGGATCTGACTATCTAGTTGTTTATCCTTAGTAGCCTCTCTTACCGGGAAATGTATCCTAGTGTTTCCACTGAGCCAGGGTAGCTTGCTACTGCTCCGGAACACTTAGGCTGGCCGGCATGTGTCCTTCTTCGTTCCTGTGTCTGTCCCTTCGGGGAAATGTCACGCGATGAATACCGGAGTCCTGTTAGCCCACTACAGCCCGGTTCACCGGAGTCCTGCTAGCCCAGTGCTACAGCCTGGATTCACTCGCTGATGACCGACACGTTCGATGCTGGGTCATGGATGCCTGTCCCTATAAGTTTGTGCCACTTTGGGTTTACGACTAGCCATGTCAGCCCGGGCTCCTTATCATATGGATGCTAGCGACACTGTCATATACGTGTGCCAAAAGGCGCAAACGGTCCCGGGTAAAGGTAAGGCGACACCCGTGGGAATACCGTGCGTGAGGCCGCAAAGTGATATGAGGTGTTACATGCTAGAACGATATGGCATTGAGTCGGGGTCCTGACAGAACCGTGATTGCTACACTTTGAATGTGGCCGAGAGTTGGCTTGATGAAACACCTCGCTTCCTACTTCTTTTTTTGTGGGGTACCTCGCTTCCTAGTGACCAGTGTCTTGGCTGATCGTCCTAAGAATGCTTATATATGAATAAAGCTCTCTCATTTACCCGCAAAAAACATTAAGCCATATTAACCGGAAAGGAGGGAGTATGGACTAGCACTACTTTTTGGTGTGTCCCGTCAACTCACAGAATGAGGAGAAGCTTGCAGGACAAGGTGAAGCTCGCTTACACCTTTTGACTAATTCAACCTACCCTCGGTGGACATGCATCAGTCCATTTGGTGTCAGATTGTCAGAGGCATACAATGTAGTACCGAACATGCGGAGTACCATCATTGTTCGACTTCACGAAGAGTCGAAGAGCCAAGCGTAGTAGTACGAGTAGTACTACTACTAGAACCGCATGGTGGAGTGTCTGTACTATTATTTTTTTATCTCTGATAAAGTACACGTTTATTCCGGAGAAAGGCGGAAAACGGCAGCCCAACATGTAATGAATGATATCGATCAACCAACCATGCTCGAATATATCTTGGCCTCCGTGCGAGCCCGTCTATGTGTTCTCACTCCTCGTAGCTCTCAAGGAACGGCGGGTTGGTTCTTTGCCGTCAATTGAGCTTGGTTTGCTCACACTCCTGTCCCACATGTTAGTGATATGCCAAGAGGAGGTGCGTTGACCGACAGGCCATAGGCGTACTTGGTTTTGCACCTTCATACTACTCCTCCCTCCGTCACAGTTTACAGGGCGCGCTTCATTATGATGCATTTCTCTCAATGCATTTCCACCACCAGAGAGATTTAGACGCGTTTGGTTTAATGCTCAATTAATTAGGGCGCGGTAACCGCAATCAAGTCCACAATTTTCTCTCCATGTACTGACTACTACGGAGTAGAGTAAGTGCATGCATGTGTGTACCCAGGGTGGAAGCACTGCATGCATGTGTGTACGCATTATTCCCTCTAGTAATAGACGTCGTGCTATAACTACCAATGCTATTTTTCAGGCCGATCGCTAGTCGCCTTGGTCCCACAGATTTTTTTTCATTTTTCTGAAGCGCGCTATATAAACAGTGACGGATGGAGTAGTATGAGCGGATTCAAAGAAGAGCGTATTGATGGTTGCTTCTTCAGAGCAACTTACAGTGGGAAAGGTGGGGCTTATGATTTGACTGCTCATTACTCACTATTAATGCGGTGCAACGACCGGGCTGAGTCTCCCATGCGGTTGTGCACTACTCCCTCAGTTCTTAAATATACTCCGGAGTATTTGTCTTTCTAGAGATTTCAACGAGTGACTACTCAAATATTTATATTTTTAGAGATTTCAAATGGACTGGCACATACGGATGTATATAGACATATTTTAGAGTGTAGATTCACTCATTTTACTCCGTATGTAGTCACTTGTTGAAATCTCTAGAAAGACGAATAGAATATTTAGGAACGGAGGGAGTACACATACGAAGCAAAATGAGTGAATCTACACTCTAAAATATGCCCGTTTGAAATTTGTAAAAGATAAATATTTAGGAACGAAGGATTATAATTTTGTGCATGGCACATGGACCCGGATGATGAAGAGGCTTATGGCAATGCTACAAGCTTCCATCATTTGTTTGCATAATTGATGTACTATACAAATAATTTTCTAGCGACATGAAATTGTACAATGGTGTGAGCTTTCAGCTTTGGTTTCGCGTGTCTCGCCATGGATGCTCTTTCGGAAACAATAAAAAACTAACTTCCTTGCTAATGTATGTCAATTATTAGCAGATCAGAGCTAATAATTACATCACAACTGAAGACAGAGTTGTGAGAATGTGTTAAACTAAAATTGATCCATGCTTTCATTGGCAGCAACGTCCCCCCAGCTCTGTCTAAATCAACAAGGCATGTTGAGAAAAAAAGTAGCTACCTAGAGCATGCAACATTCCGATCATTTTGTGCAGTTCCACTAAAATAGAGCTGAGCATCCCTGTTCCAAAGATATTAAGTGTGATTACGATAATAGAGGACTGCTGATGAAACAATAAACACACAAATAGAAGTCGGTCACCTTTGCAGTCTCTCTTAAGACTAACTAGTTGGAGAAGATTAGGCTCGGAGTTGGATGAGGAGGATAGGGCAAAACCAATATCCCTTTGTGCAGTCGCACTGAAATGTAGAGACATTTCCCGTGTGAAATTTTAGTACAACTGCACAAAACACTCTTAAGAAAAAAGTGATTTGTGCAGTTCACCAAAAGGTAGCAATAGCAACAAGGTGAAATGGATAGCCCTATTTGCAAAAAATAGGTAGAAAGGAAACAATTACTAGCCAATAACAGTTGATGACACATGCGACGACAAAAAAGAAGCATATTCCTTGTCCTAAGGGAAGATAACAACACGGTTGTGTTTGTCTAAAACGGTGTGAGGACGAGAATGCAATATGGAAAGTACGCCGGACGAGCTACATTTTGGGCAAAGAACTATGGAAGATCCACATGCAGCGACGTGGGAAGACGGGCAGTGGAGCAAGGCCAGAGGGGATACCTGGAGGTCGTCGAGATGTAACTAGGTGAGCGGCGGTGGGCGGAATCTGCAAGCAGGTGGCGTAGGCCCCGCCGCGCCAGAGCTTGGTCAGAGAGAAGGGCGTGTACCTCAGATCGGGACGTGCTACCTCGGCACCGTCGAATGGAGAAACGATGCACTTCCTCCCTTTCCCCCGGTGGACGGGATGCGGCCGGATCAGTGACCAACGGAGAGAGAGAGAGAGGGCACTGCACTCCCTTTCCCTGGCGGACAGGATGCAGCCGGATCTGTGACCAACGGCGAGAGAGAGAGAGAGAGGCCACCACAGCCTTGTGTGATATACTCTAAAGAGCGACAAACCAGCCAGGCAGGCTCCATTGTATATAGTGAGCGGACTACCTTTTTCTCCATAAAAATCGTTTTATATTCTGTGTACGTGCCATTGAGCGCTATAACTTTATTTAAAAATAACGCGACAACGCGTCAAGTCAAACTTTGTTTCGTGCACGCGTGGTACACGACCTCCCTAGGTAAACAATCGTTACAGGCATTCAAATTAGCACATGGGCTGCCATTTCGTAAAGAATTGAGCTCCACCGTGTACCCGCACAGGTGTGGCTCGGCACGAAGCGTGAGTACGTGCACGGTGCACCTATTCTCTTCTTATATACGTACACCACCTACGTGGGGTTGTGTGAGAGAGATACAAACCTAGAGAGATATAGCGTGTGGGTTCTTGAGAGTTTTTTTTTGGGGGGGGGTCAATCAAAAAATGTAACATATGCAATGTGTGTGAAATAGAGTCCTGGATATAACATATATATAGAAGGGGCGATCCACGAGAAGAGAGTGGAGGTATCATCGGCTTGAGGTGTCCATAGAATCGAAGAGAGGGATGATGTGTGTGTGTGTGTGTGCGCGCGCGATCGATAAAGAGTGCCATCGAATTTGTGTGTGCCCACGTCAAAGAAATAGAGTGGCTGGCCTACTGGAACATGAGAGGGGACATGTGCAGTTTGTATCTGTGGCATGCATACCTACCTGCAGCGCTCGACTATCGGTGTGTGTTGGGGGAAGAGGGAGGCCCAATTAACTATAGAGGTACAATGGCTGGTATATGTGTGGAGGAGGAGAGAGGCCTACCTCATGTATTAAGGAGATCGATCCGCCTCATGTATTAAGGGTGATCGATCAGCATCCATGCATATGTGCAGGAGAGGAATAAGGTTGGGAGAGAGACAGAGCTAGAGTGTTGGAGGGGGTGGTAGTGGAGTCGCTTCTAACAAATGGTGGGATAGGATTTCTAGACAAATGGAGGGCACACCCGCAATATCAATAAGAGAGGAGATGGCTGCTTGTTGTTTGTGCATGTGCGTGTGAGAGACGGGTCAGGAGGCATGCACGAATGATGAGGGGGGACGATGTGGCTGTGGTAAGCAGACATAACTACATAGGAAGATCAACCGCCCTTTGTTAGAGAAAGGAGAGACATAACTTGTGAGGTACGTCGATCGATGGGGGGTAGTTAAAGTGGATCTAGGTATATGTTGGGATATCGATCGGTATACATGCATGTGTGTGTTAGAAGCAAATGAGGCATGAGGAGAAGGATAGAGAGAGAGAGGGATGCATGTAGGAGGTGGTACGATAGGCATGCTATATCGAGGGGGGAGGAGTGTGCGAGTACGAGAATGATGAAAAGAGTGGTGGGAGTGAGGCATGGACGGTGACAAGAGAAGAGGGGAAGCTTGTGTTTCTGCTAGGCACACCTGGCTAGAGAGGCATATCGATTGATGTGTGCCGTAAAGAAGGAGCTGGGGGGCCTACACACACCATGGGTGAACGACCTAAAATGAAAAGACGAATTTGCGCGATGGAGCTAGAGAATGCTGAGGGAGGGTGAGAGGGAAGTAGGCGTGTGCATGCACAAGAGAAAGTTAGCGCTAGCTACAAAGATAAGAGGGTTGTGTGGGTGTAAAAGACGAATAGAGATCATATATACTTCATTATAAAAAGCAAATTTGGATATTTGAAGAATTTATCATAGTGTTTTAAACCGACGCATGTGTGAAAATATATAAAGGTGATACACATGGTGTGGTTATGAACATGTTATACTACATTTAATATATTTTATCTCTACTCTTATAAAAAAACAGAGTTTTTGATGATGGTGTGCCTGCCATCCTGCATTATAGGCCGTCTAATTTATATCTGGCGGATAGCAAGGAAACTATGATGGTTGAAGTTGGCAACAATCATGATTGTAGATTCTTATTGAAATAGAGAAACGAATTCAAATTTAGTTCGAATTGCAGCGGTAGTATAGACATTTGGAATGCATTAAAATGTTGGTATTAGTAGGTTACATGCATTATACAGCAATCTAAAAAATTTAATCAGACATAACATGGATTCATACTCCCTCCTTCCATTTATATAGGGCGTAATGAGTTTTTAAGACCGCCTTTGACTATTGACAAGATAAATAGTACATGACATGCACAATGTGAAAATTATATCATTGAAAGATCCTTTCACAAATGAATTTAACGGTGTGCTTTGTGTAAGTTGCATGTCATATATCATTGCTCTAATATTTGGTCAAAGTTAGCATCGAAAAACGCATTAGGCCCTATATAGATGGAAGGAGGGAGTAGCTTTGAATATCATTTGTATAGTAAAACGGGGCAAGACTCTCTTTGTGTGGTGTGAATAGTTTTATTTTTTTTCGTTTTCTTTTTGGTTGAGGGAAGTGCGAATTGATTTGGTACGTACAAGTACAATATTACTACACGTTAGGCTTGTCCCTAAAATTCAACCCGCGTCTTGTTATATCCCGAAAATTCAGATATCGTGCTCCCGAAACTGGCGCCTTCACAACCCGCGCCTTGCTACCCCGAAATTACAATTCGCACGAAAACTCCCACCAGCTGCCAAATCCCGACACGCGAAATCCCCCTTCTAACCCTGAGCCGAAAGGGCCGCTAGTTCAAATCGGTGGGGGGTACTTTTGTAACACACCCTACATTTTGGACAAGCGTGTCCCTAAGTCATGCTTCACCCCCTCCCATCGCCCCCTTTTCGCCATTCGAAATCCCAGGCCGCCATAACGTCTCCGCTCCAGCCACGAAACCCCACCCTCCTCCGTCCGCCACATCACCGCTGCCCAGCTGGAGCCTCTTCCCCGACGACGTCGTCCACCGCAACAGCTCGACGTCCCTCGTCCACCTCCCCCGATGAGGATCCGTCGTCCATCTCGTCGTCCCGCCGGTTCAGCCGCCCTGTCCTCCACCTCCAAGGAGCTGCTCCGACGATCGCCTCGTCTATCGCGTCTGCTCCATCCCCACAGCGCCTCCTTAACCTTCTCCACTGGAACCGCAGCATCCTCACCGACTCCTCGGACGAAGCCGAGGCCTACTCGGCGCCACCAAAGAGGTTGTACACTCATCGCATCGCACCTTCTCCTTAACTCGACCTCCCGGCGCTGACGGTGCTCCATCCCGCACCCCCATGGAGCGGCTAACTTGAAGCCGGCGCCGCGGGCAACATCTCCATGGCGGTTCTCCCCCAGTGCGAGGCCCCTTCGGCGGCGGCGGCCATACCAGCTGGATCTGCTGCTGCTGCTCCGGCTCTCGCTCGCTCGCGCTGCTGCTGCTGCTCCGGCTCTCGCTCGATCGCTCGCTCGCCCAGCTGCTGCTTCTACTCTCCCCCTCGCTCGTGCTGCTGCTCTGCTCCGATTAAGCCACACTTCAGTCGACTGAATTGACTTTTGGGTCAGTCGATTTTCAGGGGTTGGGGGGGCTAGCCGGAGTTAAGGAAGAACCACCCGCAGCAGGGATGGGGGCTCGCTGGAGAGGTACCCCACTATCTATCTTAGGGTTTAGGGTGGGGGCGGGGGGCCTAGAGGGCTGGCCGGGGCGGCGGTGGTGAGTTGTTTCAGGGCAACGAGGCGGCGCTGGGGCCGGCGGTGCGGTCGGTGGTGGCTGGCGGCTCAGGGGGGTGCAGGTTGAAGATGAACTGCAGGCCCTCCCTAAACTACATGCCAAGTGCCCCTCTGCTACCATTGCATTTAGTTTCGACAGTAGCATTCAGATTCCACAGTAAATTTCAGTTTCGACAGTTAAGTTCAGAGTCAACAGTTTTTACCTCATCTGTTGTAGTCAGGTGGTTTTTGGTGATGTTAGTTTTACATCCATTTTACATCATCTATTGGAGATGCTATTAGAATACCACTTGAGATTGACAATGTTTGTCTTGTGCTGCTTCAGCCTTGACGTCTTACGGCTCACCGGAGCTGCTCCAATGACAGAACGATCCATCATAACAGAGCAGTGCCCTGGACGCCATCTACAAATTCCTCAGATCTTCCTCCACACCTCCGACAGCCACCTCTTCCTCAACTGCTTCAGTGACCAACCCAATGATGCTGAGGTCGACACGGCTACGGCAAAGAGGTTGTAGACTTGTTGCATCACTTATTACTATACATTCACGTCGATCCATTAGGGCTATTTTGGTTCAACGGAAAAATGTCGATCCACTGGTTGTTACCATCACTCTAAATTTATGCATGCTCTCCTTACATAATCTCACCATATTTTTTTGTATGCATGTCAGATATTGTACACAGTCATGTTGAACATGTAGAGAAAAAGAGAAGAGTTTTGCGCAGCAATACAATGTCATGCAGACATCGCTCCATGGTGGGTTCAATGGCAAACCCTCCCCACCCCTCTCTAGATTGTAATCCAGAGGAAGATATCTGTTCTGAGGCGGATTCATATGCCGCTGACCACTCCTATTTACCCCCCCAAGGTGTTTGCTCTACATTGGCATGATGATGTTAGTCATATCATGCATATGTTGCCTTGCAATGCCTGCTTTTGACATCATATATGTCATCTGCTTAGTTTAGACATGTTTTGTAATGCCACCTGTTTAGTTTCTGTATCATATATGGGAATTATGCAGTCTCATGTCTTTTAGCTAGCCATAATATATGTGAAATGTGCAATGCCATCCTGTTTAACCAGGCATCATATATTTGAATGATATCTTGCCCATCCTTTTCTTCATTACATTTCCATTTGTCGACAATGTTTGTACATTAAACTACTCTTCCTGTGAATTATCCATTTGGGTGGGAGATGAAAAAAATCTGGAGTGAAAACAAGGCCTTCAGAGCAGACAGTGCTACCTGTCGAAGCAGATCTCTTGTTGGGTCCCGGTAGCTCCTGAGAGATGAATTCAGAGATAGATGACCACTCCTATTTCCCCACTGAGGTGTATGCTCTAACTTGGCACGGTTATACTGCTCATATCATGCATACGGTGTCTTGCATTGCATAGTTTAGACATCATATACACAATATTCAACACCATGTTCTTAGTTTAGACATCATATCCAATGCCCTCTGTTTAGCATATAAATCACATATGTGAATTAAATGATGCGATCCTGATTACTTAGATAACATGTACGTGAATTATGTCATGCGATCCTGTTTAGTTATTCATTGTATCTTTGAATTATGTTATGCTATGCTATCTAGTTTAGATAGACATCATATATGTGAAATTATGTCATGCTATCTGTTTTAGTTAAACAATATACATGTCAACTATTTCATGCTCTCTTTTTTCCACACTAACTATTGCATCTGTCTCTCATACAGTGTTTGTACATTCAACTATGTTTCCTGTTTATCAGCCATTTGAATTCGAGCGGGTGATGCCAGTATCTAGCGGACTAAAAACACGGTCTTCAAATAAAACAGTGCTACCTCTTGGTGGAGATAGCACCCCGGTTGTACATGCACAAGAACCAGCCCTACCAAACATAACCCGAACTCTCGCAGATTGTACCCCTACTGCGATGGATAGAGAACCAACTTCACCCAATCTAACCCCAACCCCAGCCGATAGTAACCCTGTTCCTATTGACACATCACCATCTCCACCACAGAGCTCCCAAACAAGAGCAGTTAGTAAGGCAACTCCATTGCCCAAAGGGCCAGTACTATCACGGCGAACCTCAACTCCACCAGTTAGTACGCCTATTCCTGTGGAGGAAGCACAACCAGCTAGTCGTAGTTTAGCATTTATCGCATTTGATGTTGTTAAATCGTATGTGCGTATCTTCCCATCTTGAAAATATTATACTGAAGATGAAGGAAAATGCCAGTTGCAGGTGTTTGTCCAGGAGTTATGTGTAAGTAATGTTATTCATGGCAATTACTTTGCTTCGTCCCATACATCCTACCTCCATGATGGTTACAACACAGCAAATTTTCCCATTTTTCTCTATAGAGAAGGACCGACTTGGAAACTCAGGAAGAGGTAACCTGTGCTAATACCTCTGCTCTCTTCAAGAATGCTTGGTGGCAGTATCGGAATTACCTGAATAAAACGTACTTCACCGGCAAAGAAACTCATCAAATTCCCTTATGTTCTCCTGAGACACATTTACTGGACGATGACTGGGAACGCCTTGTTCTGTACTGGTCCCGAACCAAGAATGTGGTAAGGTCTATGAGCTCATTTTATATTTTTAAGTATTATATTCTTGCGTCTTACTGTACTCTATTCATGTAGAACAAGTGCCTAAACCTAAAGAACAAATGTTCTAATTTAAGATTCCATTGATATCATACTTTAAAAAAGCACTAGGCGTTAATTGTGCATTTTGCCATCGCCTTGCACTTTACTGACCAAAGCGCATGCTTATGCGCAGTTATGCACACATTAAGCATAGTTATGCGCAATGCGTTTTGCCAACGCCTAGAGCCTAGGCGCGCTTAAGCACTCGCTTAGGCGCGCCATTTTTAACTATGATTGCTTTGCTCTTGTATCACTGTATTTACTCATACAATCTTATTTTTAAATTGAAGGATCCAATTGAAACTCAAATGGCATAGCAGGTATGTTCACGCATGTTTCTTTAACAGGTTTGCTCTTATCAATAGCTCTGTTGATTTCAATTTCAGTTGTGTATACAGTTGACTTTCATATCATGCACATTACTAGCATCACAACAGAGCCAATAGTGTTGTTGTACATGTAGACCCGTGGTACCCATCTGAAATCTTGTTGTGCCGTGTAGTTTCCCACTCTTTGTATTCTTTCACTGCTGCTTTGTCTTGAACTGATATGATTTGAACTGTGTCTCTATTTTGATTTGGCAAGACAATGCAGTGACCATAGGACATAGATATATGTTTGTTTGATGCTATTATTATGTACTACTACTTGGCAATAGAAGACTTGGTAGTTTAATCATGTCCACCTTACTAAAGAACTGGTTCACCGAAATGAGTTTCATATACTAGTACATGCTAAACTTGTTATGTGTCTGCTTGTTTCTTCTTTTAGAATGCTGACAGAATATTGGGGAAGAGTGCCTTATTAAGCAATGGTAAAGGAAGTAACGCAGATAAGGTTCAGGATAGTGACACATCCTTGTTGGTCTCCAACAAAGCTGATAAAACAGCTAAGGAAGACTATCTTGAAGACAACGAGACAACCCCAAAGTCCTGTCTTGGTTTAGTGTTCGAGTTACTAGCCACTACCGCTTGCACAAGCTATTCAAACTCACTGTCTGAATCAGTTCGGTTTCTTGAGTCTCAACTACAAGCTGAAAGACATCGATCAGCTGTGCTGCGACAAGAAGCGGAAGGACTGCGAAAGTCCCTGGAGCATTTAGATGCATACTTTCTGGTGCAACAGCAAGCATTGGAGGATTTTAGTGCCAAACAGGAAAAAGCTAATCAGCTTGCTAAGCTTATTGCCAGCATGGTGGATACCCAGGATAACGTTTCTTGAGCTCTTTTGAAGTTGTTTCAGTTATGCTCTTGTTTTGTTGCCACGTTTATTTGCACTGCTGCCAATTTTGACGGCCAGTGTATGTAATGTGCTGCTTTGTTCCCTATATTTGCACTGGTGGTGAACTTTGATGCCCAGTGGATGTAATATGTGTAATAGCGGTAATAGGCTAGCGTTAATTGCTTGCTTATTTATTTCCTTATTGTCTTGTTTAGTTGTTTGCTTGTAGTCACTACAGTTCTTTTTCTGTGTTTTTCTAGTGGCCACAATAGCCTATTTTTGGTAACTAGGCCAAAGTAATCATGGCAACACACAGACTGTTGTAACCATGGGCCTCCTATAGGCTGTATGATCCATGGGCCTTCGTCCGGCTGTAGGATCCATTGGCCTTCTATACAGGCCGTAGGATCCATCGGCCTTCTATGCGGGCCTTAGGGTCCATGGGCCTTCTATAGGCCGCAGGGTCCATGGGCCTTCTACGGGCCGTACGATCCATGGGCCTTCTACAGGTCGTACTATCCATGGGCCTCATACGGGTCGTAGGATCAATGGGCCTTCTACCGGGCATATCATCATTTCGCCAATCATGGGTCGTACTATTCGTGGACCATAACGGGTCGTTAATAGGCCGTATTTGATAACTCTATGAAAACAGCTGAGGGAGTCCTAGATTAGGGGGCATCCGGACAGCCGGACTGTATACATCGTCTAGACTATTGAAGCGTGAAGATACAAGACTCAAGACTCCATACCGTGTCCAGATGGGACTCTCCTTTGCGTGGAAGACAAGCTTGGCGATATGGATATTATATTTCCTTCCTTGTAACTGACTCCATGCAAACCCTAGCCCTCTCCGGTGTCTATATAAACCGGAGAGGTTGGTCCTTAGAAGGCCGATCACAATTACAATCATAATCATCATACGCTAGCTTCTAGGGTTTAGCCTCTACGATCTCGTGGTAGATCTACTCTTGTACTACTCATATCGTCAATATTAATCAAGCAGGAAGTAGGGTTTTACCTCCATCAAGAGGGCCCGAACCTGGGTAAACATTGTGTCCCTTGCTTCCTGTTACCATCAGCTTAAGACGCACAGATCGGGAGCCCCTACCCGAGATCCGCCGGTTTTGACACCGACATTGGTGCTTTCATTGAGAGTTACTCTGTGTCGTCGCTGCAAGGCTCGATGGCTCGTATCGTTGTCAAGGACAACATTACCTCTGGGGGAGCTCTGGATGTAGGCCAAACTCTCCGACTTGGCGGCTTCATCATGGCCGCCCCATCGGCTGTCGCGCTGACGATGGCCTCTCGGGTCATCACGCATAACCTTCGCATTAATTCAGAACTCGCCGAACAGATGGACCCGACAGAGCTCTCCTGCCTTAATGAGCTCTTGGATCGCATCGTCGCTTTGGGAGTCGCTACGCACTATGATCGGATCGAGCTTAAACCCGACCAAAGGGACATTAAATCCCCGCCGGCCACCCATGAGATAGCGGTAGTGGAGGAAACACATGCGGACTATCCCTCTATTTTGAGGACTACTTATGTCCGGATCATCGAACTCCCCGAGCCGGACTCTCGCCCAAGGAAGGACATGACCCAGATCCTGGACTTAGAATCGGGCATTGGGCCAGAGAAATTGGGCAGCACCCCGGATCCCGAGCTGTCAGGCTCGGAAGCTCCCATGCCCCCGGGTGGTAGATCGGATCAGAATCCGGACTCGACTATTCCCACCCACACGGACCTAAACCGTCTCTCCCATATCAGGCAAGAGCCCCAGGAGACAGTACATCGCTACTGGGCCAGATTCCTCCTTGTGCTAAACAAGGTCAAGGACTGCCGCGAGGAGGACGTAGTCTCACTTTTCTACAAAAACTGCACGAACAAAAGAATCCTCAATGTTATAAGTCGCCATGACATAGTACACTTTGTGGACTTGGCAACCATAGTACAGAAGTATTGTGCGATGGAAAGCGCCTGGAAAACCCAAACAGAATTTTGGGATAGTCCGACTCTCACCAAAACCTTTGTCCAAACTAAACGGGCGAACTCTCGTAAGTCGGCCGATCCAATCCCCAAGAAACCAAAGCCCACCCTAGGGCGGGGAACCGTATTGGAAGAAAGGCTCGATGGTCCATGTAAACTCCACAGTACTCAGGACACAACACCAACTCATAGCCTTAGGGCATGTTGGATACTCCGGCAGGTTGCAAAAAGTGGCGAGGATCTTCTTGCAAGCCATAAAGCAGAACAACATCCTGCCAACGAACACAATACGGTACTAACAGTCTTCGAGACTTTTTCCTCAAATAATAGGCGCAAGCAAGCTCATCAAAGCTCCAATAAAATTTGCCATGTGAGAAAAATAAACCCATGGAATGACACTGCTATAACTTTCAATGCCAGTGATGAACCTCGATTCCAGACTGTCCAGGCACCAGCAGCTCTGGTCCTTAGCCCAATCGTGGAAGGCTTTCGGCTCACTAAAGTACTCATGGACGGCGGAAGCGGACTAAACTTGATCTACGAAGAAACACTAAACAAGATGGAAATTGACAAAATTCGCATTGAACACAGCGGCACAACCTTCAGGGGAATTATCCCTAGTCGGGAAGCGCGGTGTGTGGGAAAAATCACACTCGATGTGGTATTCCGCACCCCGGAGAATTATAGGTCCGAAGAAATCACGTTCCATGTGGCTCCTTTCAGTAGTGGATACCACGCCCTTCTAGGGCGGGACGCGTTTACAAGCTTTCAAGCTATACCCCATTACGGGTACATAAAGCTTAAAATACCCGGACCCAATGGAATCATCAATCTAGCTAGTGATACGGACGGCGCACTTCGTGCCGAAAACAAAACCGCAACACTAGACCTGGAAGCATTATCCGAAGCCCTAGCATCCGAAGAATTAACAACACTACAGGCCACCGTGGACAGGGACACCGTGATACTCGACAAACGACCCAAGTCCACCTCATTTAAACCCGCAGACGAGATAGTCAAATTCCAAGTCCATCCAACGGACCCCCACGAAGACAGACTCCATCGGGCACAGTTGAACCCCGCAATGGACGCCGCAATGCGAGACTTCTTACGCGAGAATTGGGACATTTTCTCCTGGCACCCATCGGACATGCCTGGCATCCCACGCAGATTGGCCGAACATAGCCTCAACATACTGAAAGGATATAAACCTATCAAGCAGACCCTAGGGCAGTTTTCAGAGCCCAAACGGCAAGCCATGGGGGAAGAACTAGCCAAGCTACTCGAGGCCAGATTCATTAGAGATACCAAGCATCCGGATTGGCTGGCAAATCTGGTGATGGTACCAAATAAGGACAAATCCTGGCGCCTATGCGTCGACTTCAAAGACCTCAACAAGGCTTGCCCCAAGGATCCCTGTCGGTGTCAAAACCGGCGGATCTCGGGTAGGGGGTCCCGAACTGTGCGTCTAGGCGGATGGTAACAGGAGACAAGGGACACGATGTTTTTACCCAGGTTCAGGCCCTCTCGGTGGAGGTAAAACCCTACTCTTGCTTGATTAATATTGATGATATGGGTAGTACAAGAGTAGATCTACCACGAGATCAAAGAGGCTAAACCCTAGAAGCTAGCCTATGGTATGATTGTTGTTCGTCCTATAGAATAAAACCCTCCGGTTTATATAGACACCGGAGAGGGCTAGGGTTACACAGAGTCGGTTACAATGGTAGGAGATCTACATATCCGTATCGCCAAGTGTCAGTGTCAAAACCGACGGATCTCGGGTAGGGGGTCCCAAACTGTGCATCTAGGCGGATGGTAACAGGAGACAAGGGACATGATGTTTTACCTAGGTTCGGGCCCTCTTGATGGAGGTAAAACCCTACGTCCTGCTTGATTGATATTGATGATGTGGGTATTACAAGAGTAGATCTACCACGAGATCAAGGAGGCTAAACCCTAGAAGCTAGCCTATGATATGATTGTTGTTATTGTTGTTGTGTCCTACGAACTAAAACCATCCGGTTTATATAGACACTGGAGAGGGCTAGGGTTACATAGAGTCGGTTACAATGGTAGGAGATCTACATATCCGTATCGCCAAGCTTGCCTTCCACGCCAAGGAAAGTCCCATCCGGACACGGGACGAAGTCTTCAATCTTGTATCTTCATAGTCTTGGAGTCCGGCCGATGATGATAGTTCGGCTATCCGGACACCCCCTAGTCCGGGACTCCCTCAGTATCCCCCGAACCAGGCTTCAATGACGATGATTCTGGCACGTATATTGTCTTCGGCGTTGCAAGGCGGGTTCTCCTTCAAATTTCATGTGCCTGCCGAATAGTGTCGAGCTTCCTTATAAATGTTGCGCTCCTTGGCTTCCACGTCCAATAATGGCCCTCTTCCACGTGTCGTATGAATGCGAAAAGCTAGGGTATTTTTGCGTTTTACCCCCTAGCCGCGCGAACGAGCCGCCTATAAGAGAGGCGAGGATCTAGATCCAACTCACACCATCCTCCTTCCGCAAGTACTTATCGAAGCACCTCTGACAAAAATCCATTCCATCATGGATAGTCGACGCGGCTCCTCCTCTCGCGCTCCCAGCCCTCAGCCAGGAGATTTGGGGAGATGCTCAGTTCCACACAGCGAGCTAGTGACGCTCCAAACCGAGGGATATCTTCCCCCAGCCTTCATGGTTCCGGTTCGAGCCAGACTGGCCACCTTCAGGGGTGGAAAGCAGGCGGAGAGCGTCCCCAACCCCTCCAAAGGAGAGCGGGTATGCTTCGTCCCTTATCTAATAAGGGGACTCGGATTTCCCATACATCCGTTTCTCCGGGGGCTCCTGGAGTTCTACGGACTCCAGCTTCACCACCTTACACCTGCCTCCATTCTGCACATCGCGGGCTTTGTAGCTCTTTGCGAGCTGTTCTTGGGCATCGACCCCATTTTGCACTATGGAAGAGATTTTTTTGCCTCGTACCCCGTTCTCACGAGGGGTCGATATATCAAGTGGGCGGAGCCGAAATATGGCGCATCGCCGGGACCGGATATCTATCCGGCACCCCGAAGAAGGCGTCCGAAGACTGACCTTCAGAATGGTTCTATATGGAGGACGCTCCTCTGCCGGATCTAGTTCGGATCGGCCTCCCGGAGTTCAACAACGCTCCCTTGAAGAAACGCCTGAGTTGGCGCCCCCGGAGCCCTCACCGGGAAGATGATGGGAGCGTCCAATATCTGATGGGCCGGATAAGGTTACTGGCCCACTCCGGATTGACCATGATTGGAGTCATGGCCATGTGCATTACGCGAGGGGTGCAGCCGCTCCAATATAGGGGCCACCCCATGTGGGATTTCAATGGGGAGGATGACGACACCCGTCATGGCCGCAAGGGGCCGGGATCGGCCGTCGATCTGGTAAAGATCATGTCCGGCTTGTACAAGGGGGAGAAGGAGGACTTCCTCCGCACGAGTCCATTGAATGGATTCTCCATGAATAACCCTCGGAGCTGGGTAAGTGGACGTTTATCTGTCTGATCCATATTCCCAAAGTTAAGTGTCTCACTTTGTGATTCTGACGTAGGAGCTGCGCCGGGACGTGGAGGGCATACAAAGCCTGACTCCACAGCCCGAGGATCTGGGACAATCCCTTGATCCGGCCTCCGAAGAGGATCCGGACATAAAGGTGGAGCTGATTGACGGGGTGTTCCACCAACTTAGCATGGACAATGCTCTAGTCGCCATTACGGCTGACTACCCCGGTTTATCTCCGGCTTCCCAGGTGACTACGACCGGAGTCCTGACACCATCATTTGATCCATGCTCATTTCTGACCATCATATACCAATGGTGCATCGCAGGAGGCGCCTTTAAGGCGGGAAGCCGAACCCGCGGCGGCTGACCAGCGAGGGTCAGTTCGGCCCAGCAGGCGGAAGAGGAGTGCGGCGCCAATCAAAACGTCGCTGCAACGGTACGGTGCACCGTTGTTTTTAAGGGAAAGATCCCTAGGAGGTATATTGACGCTCATGATTTTCCCAGGAGGAAGAGCGCTCGCCGGACAGTGTCCGGAGAGGTTGCCAATCAAGCCTCCGCCAGCCATGCTCCAACGCGTGGTCCGGAAGGGGAGGCGAACACAAGACATGAGTCGGATGGTCCTCCAACGGAGGATACCGACAGGCTGTCCGCCACCAGGTCTGAGGTGGAGAGCGCCATGAATGACAGGCGCCGCCGGACGGTTCTTCGTGGCGCGTGTTTCTCTCCGAAGGCACTGAATGCCTTTAATGCAGGGGACGCGCACCTCCATGCCGCTCGAGATGGTTTAACCAGAGCCACGGAGCAGTATGTGAAAGACATACGGGTGAGGAATTTTAATAGTTATATATGCCAGTAGCCCCCGAGACTTAAAATAGTTAGAATAACTGATTTAAGGATCATTTGTTTATGCAGGATCTTACGGAGAAGAATACCTGTCTGTCCTAGGAGCTTCAAGAGTGCAAGGCCCAACTTGAGGCCGCACTAGCCGCCACAAGAGGAGGCACAGAGACTCCCTCTGGTAATACATACTTCGAAAAGATAAGTAGTTTATGAAGTGCGGCGTGTGCGTAAGTCTGACAATTGAATTGCAGAGGGTGCCGGATTGGAACCGGACAAGCAACATCTGCTATGCCAGCTGAAGGCCGGCGAGAAGGTGCTTACGAGGGTGCAGAAGGAGAGGAAAAAACTCCAATATGCCAACACCTGGCTGGGCGAAGAACTAAAAGATGTTCGGGTCCAGCTGGCTGACTCCGTAAAGGAGAATCGGCGGCTTCGTCGCGGCATTTACAGTAAGTGCTTGAGCAAACTCTTTTGAAAAGAAGAGTTCAGGGAGGAAGTCGATTGACAGAAATGTGTCTGTAGGTGTGCTCACGGGTCGTCCGACGGAGGAGATGCCAGCTTCCATGGGTGACCTTCTTCCCGAGCTGCTGCAACTGCATGAACGTATTCGGCAGGCGATGAGCAGCGTCGTCCAGGCCTTATGGCCATCCATCTCCCTACCCAAGGGTCTTGGAGGGCTTGTTGACAAGCTTCAGGGAGTATGGCAGCGCTTCCGTCTGTGGAAGATATTGGCCTGCCGTCAAGGCGCCAGAGAGGCCTTGGCCATGGTGAAGACGCGGTACACGAAGGCTGATCCAAACCACATGACCGAGGTCGGACCTGTGGGGCCCGATGGGAAGGAGATCCCTATGAGCTTAATGTACGGCCAAGTAGAGTTGGCCGTGAAATATTCCCAATGGGACTGTAAGCTAGATAGCCTGTTAGATGGGATTGAAGAGGAGTTCAATCAATCAATTTGACAATCTAATTTTAAAATGACATGTAAAATGCCTTCTAGCCAGATTGTAGATCGTTTGTCTTTGCGGACCTTTTTGCTTCAACCTCGGGACCCAATAGTACTGAGTGTGTCCAAATACCCTAGCGGTTAGAAAAACAGGGGCATGCATGGAGACCAGGCGTAGGGGTCATTAGTGCTTTATCAGACAAGTGCCCAACTAGTTATGTTATATTACATGGTTAGTAAGAAACATCTTCCAGGGAGAATAGTTCCGTTAGGGGTTCCTTTCCCTGGGAGGCATGCCCTAAGGTGTATGTCCGTACTGCGAAAAGAGAAGAAAAAGCATCTGGGGGCAGATAAGTTTAAATAAGTAATAAATCATCTTTCAAGTCACCGAACGAATATTCCCTTAAGAACGCTAGCTTTCGGCTTCACCCAGTCTGAGGTACACATCCGGCTGACCCGGCAGTAACAATCGCAGAGGTGCTCCCTTTACCTCCTAGCCGAACAATCAAGAACGTAGGGGTAAGCACAGGAGCCAGCCAACCCAGCTTGGACAAAACTTAAGTCATATCGATGCATATAATGGTGAATAAAAGGTACATGCGGAAGTATGACACATGTTTTGGGCATGAAGCCCGTATAAATAAGCTTCTGTTAAAGAAGCCCCCAGGTATAATGAGTGCTAGTAGCACATCAAGTGTGTGCGAACAATGCGCAGATTAGCCCATCAAAGGCTTTTACTAAAAAAAGGGGAAGAAGGAGGGGAACAAGGGACAGTGAAAATGTAAAAGGTGGACAGAGGAGGGAGACGAACTCTGGGTCCGGCGCTAGGCGTAGAATCTTCGGAGACAGGCTGCGTTCCATGGGTTCGGCTCAAGTCGGTTGTCAGATGCGTTACGTAGACGGTATGCTCCGCCGGTCAGGACTTGGTCGATGATGAAGGGACCTTCCAATTTGGGCTTGAGTTTGTCCTTTTTCTTGTCCGGCAGGCGTAGAACAAGTTCGCCAACATTGTAAGTTTTGGCCCGTACTTCTCTGCTTTGATATCTTCGAGCCTGCTGCTGGTAAAATGCGGAACGAGCTTTTGCCATGTCCCGCTCCTCCTCTAAGGCGTCCAAACTGTCCTGCCAATCCAACTCGGCTTCTCTTTCTTCGTGCATGCGCACGCGAGGTGATTCATGAATTATATCGCAAGGCAAAACTGCCTCTGCGCCGTACACCATAAAAAATGGTGTGAATCCGGTAGTGCGGTTCGGCATGGTCCGCAGCCCCCGAAGTACAGAGTCGAGCTCCTCTACCCAGTGCGTGTTAGATTCCATGAGTTACCGCACTAATCTGGGTTTGATGCCGCTCATGATTAGACCATTTGCACGTTCGACTTGACCGTTAGTTTGGGGGTGATAGACTGAAGCGTAGTCGAGTCTGATGCCCATGTTTTTGCACCAGAGTTTAACCTCGTCGGCCGTGAAATTCGTGTCGTTATTAGTGATGATGCTGTGGAGGACGCCGTAACGGTGTACTACCCCGGATATGAAGTCTATCACAGGTCCGGATTCGGCCGTTTTAACTGGCTTGGCCTCTATCCATTTGGTGAATTTATCCACCATGACCAATAGGTATTTTTGCTTGTGGGTTCCTCCTTTAAGGGGTCCAACCATATCAAGCCCCCAGACCACGAACGTCCAGGTGATGGGTATAGTTTTGAGGGCGGTGGGTGGCATGTGGCTTTGATTAGCAAAGAGCTGGCAACCGACGCATCGTTGGACTAAGTCCTGAGCATCTGCCCGGGCAGTCGGCCAATAAAATCCTGTACGAAAGGCCTTGCCTACAAGGGCCCTGGCTGCGGCGTGGTGCCCACCGAGTCCGGCGTGAATTTCAGCCAGGAGATTTTGCCCTTCCTCTTCGGAGATACACCTTTGAAGGACTCTGGTTGTGCTTTTCTTATAAAGTTCTCCCTCATGGACCTTGTAGGCTTTAGATCGCCGAACTATGCAGCGGGCCTCATTTTGGTCTTCGGGGAGTTCCTGCCTAGTTAAGTAGGCTAGGAATGGTTCTGTCCATGGGGCGATTACTGCCATTATTTCGTGGGCTGAAGGTGTTATTTCATTGGCTGAGCCACCGACTGTGTCAGAATGTTCCGTGTTGGGTGGCGCGGTTGGTTCAGGGTTGTTGTTTCCGGACTCCTCTTCCCATAGTATGGATGGCTTAAAGAGCCGCTCCAGGAAGATGTTTGGAGGGACGGCGTCGCGTTTTGCGCTGATGCGTGCCAACACGTCGGCTGCCTGGTTATTATCCCGGGCTACATGGTGGAATTCGAGTCCTTCGAACCGAGCTGACATTTTTAAGACGGTGTTACGATAGGCTGCCATTTTCAGATCCTTGGCGTCAAAGTCTCCATTTACTTGGGATATTGAGAGGTTTGAGTCCCCGCGCACCTCTAGGCGTTGAATACCCATGGAGATTGCCATCCGGAGACCATGTAGAAGGGCCTCGTATTCGGCTGCATTGTTAGAGTCTGTGTACATTATCGGAAGTACGTATTGGACTGTGTCTCCGGTTGGGGACGTCAGTACGACGCCAGCCCCCAAGCCGGCCAACATTTTGGAGCCGTCGAAATGCATGATCCAATTGAAGTATGCACCGTACTCTTTAGGGAGTTCGGCTTCGGTCCATTCGGCGATGAAGTCATCCAAAACTTGCGACTTTATAACTCGCCTTGGTTTGTAGGTTATGTCAAATGGTAAGAGCTCAATGGCCCATTTTGCAATCCTGCCCGTCACGTCGCGGTTGTTTATAATGTCGTTGAGGGGTACTTCAGAGGCCACTGTTATCGAGCACTCTTGAAAGTAGTGTCGCAGCTTCCGGGATGCCATGAACACCGCGTACGCTATCTTTTGATAATGTGGATACCGGGACTTGCATGGGGCTAAGACAGTGGATACGTAGTACACTGGTTTTTGAAGAGGGAATTTGTGTCCTTCTGCTTCTCGTTCGACGACGAGCGCTGCACTGACAACTTGATGTGTTGCCGCGATATATAATAACATTGGTTCGCCTAGGTTGGGCGTGGCCAGGACCGGATTTGTTGCTAGTATGGCCTTTATTTCTTTGTGCCCGGCCGTGGCAGCATCCGTCCACTCGAAGTATTCGATGCGCCGGAGGAGGCGGTAGAGAGGCAATGCCTTTTCTCCCAAACGGGAGATGAAGCGGCTTAAAGCCGCCACGCATGTAGTTAGTTTTTGTATTTGTTTGAGGTCTTTTGGGATATCCAGTTGTGACAGAGCTCGGATCTTGGCTGGGTTTGCTTCAATTCCTCTACCGGATACAATGAAGCCCAAGAGCTTTCCGGCTGGTACGCCGAAAACGCATTTTTCCGGGTTGAGCTTAATGTCATATGCTCGGAGGTTGTCGAATGTGAGCCTCAAATCGTCTACTAGAGTTTCAACGTGTTTGGTCTTAACGACCACATCGTCTACGTATGCCTCCACTGTTTTGCCGATCTGGGTAGCCAGACATGTCTGAATCATGCTCTGATATGTTGCGCCGACGTTTTTAAGTCCGAAGGGCATTATGTTGAAGCAGAATGGTCCGTATGGAGTAATGAATGCCGTTGCGGCCTGGTCTGTTTCCGCCATCTTGATTTGATGGTATCCGGAGTATGCGTCGAGGAAACACAATGAATCGTGCCCCGCGGTAGCATCGATGATTTGGTCGATGCGGGGGAGGGGGGAAGGATCCTTTGGACAGGCCTTATTAAGGTCTTTAAAATCCACACAAAGGCGCCAGGATTTGTCCTTTTTTGGTACCATTACCAGGTTTGCTAGCCAGTCCGGATGTTTTATGTCTCTGATGAATCCGGCTTCTAATAGTTTGGCTAGCTCCTCTCCCATTGCGTGTCTTTTGGGTTCAGAAAATCGTCGAAGAGCCTGTTTGACTGGCTTGAATCCTTTTAGGATATTTAGGTTGTGCTCTGCCAGCCTGTGTGGGATTCCTGGCATATCTGAAGGGTGCCAGGCAAAAATGTCCCAATTTTTCCGAAGGAATTCTCGTAGTGCGGCTTCTAGATCAGGGTTTAATTGTGCCCCAATGGAGGCCGTCTTTTGGGGTCCGTTGATCCATCCCTCCAGTACGGTTCCGTACCCTTTAGGGGTTTTTTGCTTTTTGGTTTTTGACCTAGGTGCTTGAGCATGGTGCACCCTTTTATTACGGACTAAGGTTGTGTTTAGGGCCGGATTGTCCCAAAATCTAGTTTCGGTTTTCCAGGCACTCTCCATCGCACAGTATTTTCGTACTATGGTCGCCAGGTCGGCGAAGCATGTGACCTTGCGACGGCTTATGGCGTTCATGATTCCCTTGTCCGTGCAATTATTGCAGAAAATAGAGATTGCGCTTTCCTCATGGCAGTCCTTTATCATGTCCATATCCAGGAGGAATCTAGCCCAGTAATGATGTACTGTTTCATCGGGCTCTTGCCTTATTTGATATAGATCGCTTGTGTTTGGGTGGGCGGGTGGAACTAAATTCGGAACCCTGCCCAAACTGAGGCTCAAAGGCCGAGGAGTTTCCGGATTTGGAAGCTTGGATTGCTGGAGGTCGTCCAACGAATCTAGTCCGCTGCCTGACTTTAGGTTCAGTACTCGATTGATGTCCGTCCCTCCTGGGGAATCCGGCATGGAGGGATCGGGAATCCGGACATAACTGGTTTTTAACATAGAAGAAGAGTCGCCGCGTTGTTCTTCTACCACCGCAACATGGTGGGTAGCCTGGGGAGAGTTAATTTCTCTCAGGTCGGTTTTAAGCCCAATCTAATCGTAGTCTGTAGCGACTCCCAGGGTGGCATGCGATCCAAGAGCTCGTTTACGGAAGACAGCTCCATCGGATCCAGCTGCTCGGAGAATTCCGAGTTGATGCGAAGACCGCTTTTGATGACCCGAGAGGTCATCGTCGAAGCGGTGGCCGAGCAGGCGGTCATAAGAAACCACCCAGCCGGATAGCTTGACCGGCGGCCAAAGCTCCTTTGACAATGGTACTGTCTTTGAAGACAGGAAGAGGCATCCTTCCTGATTGCGACGGCACAGAGGAACTCTCAATGAAAGCACCAATGTCGGTGTCAAAACCGGCGGATCTCGGGTAGGGGGTCCCGAACTATGCGTCTAGGCGGATGGTAACAGGAGACAAGGGACACGATGTTTTACCCAGGTTCGGGCCCTCTTGATGGAGGTAAAACCCTACGTCCTTCTTGATTGATATTGATGATGTGGGTATTACAAGAGTAGAACTACCACGAGATCAAGGAGGCTAAACCCTAGAAGCTAGCCTATGGTATGATTGTTGTTATTGTTGTTGTGTCCTACGGACTAAAACCATCCGGTTTATATAGACACTGGAGAGGGATAGGGTTACACAGAGTCAGTTACAATGGTAGGAGATCTACAGATCCGTATCGCCAAGCTTGCCTTCCACGCCAAGGAAAGTCCCATCCGGACACGGGACGAAGTCTTCAATCTTGTATCTTCATAGTCTAGGAGTCCGGCGGATGATGATAGTTCGGCTATCCGGACACCCCCTAGTCCGGGACTCCCTCACCAAGCTTTCCTTCCAC
The DNA here is from genome assembly GCF_018294505.1 of Triticum aestivum. NCBI lineage: Eukaryota > Viridiplantae > Streptophyta > Magnoliopsida > Poales > Poaceae > Triticum > Triticum aestivum. Next base: position 140,242,749 of record NC_057804.1, read on the forward strand.
GCCAAGGAAAGTCCCATCCGGACACGGGACGGAGTCTTCAATCTTGTATCTTCATAGTCTAGGAGTCCGGCCAAAGATGATAGTTCGGCTATCCGGACACCCCCTAGTCCAGGACTCCCCTCGTAGCCCCTGAACCAGGCTTCAATGATAACGAGTCCGGCGTGCATATTGTCTTCGGCATTGCAAGGCGGGTTCCTCCTCCGAATACTTCATAGAAGATTTTGAACACAAGGATAGTGTCCGTCTCTGCAAAACAAGTTCCACATACCACCGTAGAGAGAAGAACATTTACACAAGTTCAATCTGCTGACATATTTCATGGCGTGACATCACACCACGGCCAGGCTTTTATTCGAATCGTTTTTACTGTTCCACCTCAGCGCGTTTAGCGAAGCGGTTTCCTTGGCACGTCTTGTCAAAGCAGAGATCTTGTCCCCTTATTCCGGGATCCTCATCAATACGGGCGTGGGTAACCCCCTCGTGCCCGTCGGTACGCCTCCTCTATCGAAGGCGAGTCCCAAACGGCCATGGGGAGGGCTCTTGGTATTCAACCTCTTTATAACGAGACCAAGTCCTGCTCCTTTCTTTCAATCTCAATCGAATCCGCCCCTCGCCTCGAGTTCCAACACCCAAAGCTCTAGATTCAGACGCTTCGGACCTTCAACGATGTCCGGCTCCGACCTGCAAGGCCGGTGGATGCATTCTTCCGTCACGGAAGAAGACGTGCTAAAGCTGAGAGATGACAGGTATCTAACCGGCGAAATTTCACATAGGCTGCCTGCCCAAGGGCAGGTTATTGACGCTCCATGGCCCGAGGGCTCTTTTCAAGAGGAGCTTGGTTTGTGGCAACAGGAGTGGTTTTACATCACCGCTCCCAAGGGCACCAAATGGGTGGCGCCACCTGCCTTCCGCTCGGGTCCTCCACAACGGCTGGCGTCATGGGTCAACAAAGGGCTTGACTGGGGGCCGTCCAAGGACGTACCTCTGCTGAAGGGCCGTATTCGAGACCTCCAAGAGAGAGAGATTAATCTGGTTGTAGTGGCACAGGTCATGCTGATTCGGCGCCTTCTGCCCTCCAAACGTTGCCCCCTCCACCTGTGGGAATTCAGTCCGGAGGGACCACAAGCTCTCCAACATTTTATGGGTGCGACGCCCGTGGAGATGTATAAACTGTTATTTGGATCACAAGAGAAGTGTCCGGACTTGACCGAGGACGCAGGTCTAAGCTGCAATCGCCCGGATACTCAACTAAGTAGTCCTGTGCCCGGACACGCAAACCGTACATTTATCATAAACTTGCCCTTTAAAGAGTTGTCCCTTTAACAGGAGTGGATAGTGAAAGCAAAGTTAATAAGGTGTCTGGCCCCCCTCCCTGAGACCACGCCGGATCCTGTGTTAACCAAGATGCTGGAGGCTGCGCCTTTGGAAGAGGGCAAAGGGGGGAACAGGGAGGCTACTGCCTCCATGAAGGAGGCTTTCAAGAAAGGGGGGATCGAGAATCCCTCCCTCAAGGGGGAAAAGAGGACCGCTTCTGAAGATCCGGAGGCCAAGGTCTCAAAACGGGGGAAGAAATCTTCACCAGAGGGTCCTGCGCCAGGAGAAGCCCCGGCCCGCACTATTTCCCCAAGGGAATCAGCCCTCCAGCAAGCCGTAAGTAGAAAGGGGAGTTTAGTAATAAGGGACATCCCTTTTTTTATTTCTGAAGATAACCGAAGTTTTACCTTGTAGTTCGGATCTCAACCCTTCTCAGCAGAGCTCATCTTCGGGGGATCTTCATCCGGAGATGATGAGAGCGAAACGCCTCCATCTGCCGCACCGTTATGCGGGGCAGACGACCCTGAGGTGTCGTCGCTAAAGGAAATATGCCCTAGAGGCAATAATAAAGTTATTATTTATTTCCTCATATCATGATAAATGTTTATTATTCATGCTAGAATTGTATTAACCGGAAACATGATACATGTGTGAATACATAGACAAACATATAGTCACTAGTATGCCTCTACTTGACTAGCTCATTAATCAAAGATGGTTATGTTTCCTAACCATAGGCATGTGTTGTCATTTGATTAATGGGATCACATTATTAGGATAATGATGTGATTGACATGACCCGTTCCGTTAGCCTAGCACTTGATCGTTTGGTATATTGCTATTGCTTTCTTCATGACTTATACAAAGTTCCTGCAACTATGAGATTGTGCAACTCCCGTTTACCGGAAGAACACTTTGTGTGCTACCAAATGTCACAACGTAACTGGGTGATTATAAAGGTGCTCTACAGGTGTTTCCGAAGGTACATGTTGGGTTGGCATAAATCGAGATTAGGTTTTGTCACTCCGGTTGTCGGAGAGGTACCTCTGGGCCCTCTCGGTAATACTCATCACCTAAGCCTTGCAAGCATCATAACTAATGAGTTAGTTATAAGATGATCTGTTACAGAACGAGTAAAGAGACTTGCCGGTAACGAGATTGAACTAGGTATTGGGTACCGATGATCAAATGTCGGGCAAGTAACATACTGATGACAAAGGGAACAACGTATGTTGTTATGCGGTTTGACCGATAAAGATCTTCGTAGAATATGTAGGAACCAATATGGGCATCCAGGTCCCGCTATTGGTTATTGACCGAGAATGGTTCTAGGTCATGTCTACATAGTTCTCGAACCCGTAGGGTCCGCACGCTTAACGTTACGATGATAGTTTTATTATGAGTTTATAATTTTTGGTGTACCGAAGTTTGTTCGGAGTCCCGGATGTGATCACGGACATGACGAGGAGTCTCGAAATGGTCGAGATATAAAGATTGATATATTGGAAGCCTATGTTTGGACATCGGAAAGGTTTCGGGTGAAATCGGGATTTTACCGGAACACCGGGGGTTACCGCAACCCTCCCGGGGGTTAATGGGCCTTAGTGGGCCATGAGGGAGAAGAGGAGGGCCGGCCAGGGCAGGCCGCGCGCCCCCTCCCCCCCTAGTCCGAATAGGACAAGGAAGGGGGGGCGGCGCCCCCCTTTCCTCTTTCCCCTCCCCCTTTCCTTCTCCACCAAGGCAAGAGGGGGGAGTCCTACTCCCGGTGGGAGTAGGACTCCTCCAGGCGCACCCCAAGGGGGCCGGCCGCACCTCCCCCTCCCTCCTTTATATACGGGGGCAGGGGGGCACCCCATAACACACAAGTTGATCTACGGATCGTTCCTTAGCCGTGTGCGGTGCCCCCTCCACCATATTCCACCTCGGTCATATCGTCGCGGAGTTTAGGCGAAGCCCTGCGCCGGTAGAACATCATCATCGTCACCACGCCATCGTGCTGACGGAACTCATCCCTAAAGCTTTGCTGGATCGGAGCCCGGGGATCGTCATAGAGCTGAACGTGTGCTGAACTCGGAGGTGCCGTACGTTCGGTGCTTGGATCGGTCGGATCGTGAAGACGTACGACTACATCAACCGCGTTGTCATAACGCTTCCGCTTACGGTCTACGAGGGTACGTGCACAACACTCTCCCCTCTCGTTGCTATGTCATCACCATGATCTTGCGTGTACGTAGGAATTTTTTTGAAATTACTACGTTCCACAACAGTGGCATCCGAGCCTGGTTTTATGCGTAGATGTCATATGCACGAGTAGAACACAAGTGAGTTGTGGGCGATACAAGTCATACTGCTTACTAGCATGTCATACTTTGGTTCGGCGGTATTGTGAGATGAAGCGGCCCGGACCGACATTATGCGTACGCTTACGCGAGACTGGTTTCACCGTTACGAGCACTCGTGCTTAAAGGTGACTGGCAGGTGTCTGTCTCTCTCACTTTAGCTGAATCGAGTGTGGCTACGCCCAGTCCTTGCGAAGGTTAAAACAACACTAACTTGGCGAACTCTCGTTGTGGTTTTTGATGCGTAGGTAAGAACGGTTCTTGCTAAGCCCGTAGCAGCCACGTAAAATTTGCAACAACAAAGTAGAGGACGTCTAACTTGTTTTTGCAGGGCATGTTGTGATGTGATATGGTCAAGATGTGATGCTATATTTTATTTTATGAGCTGATCATGTTTTGTAACCAAAGTTATCGGCAACTGGCAGGAGCCATATGGTTGTCGCTTTATTGTATGAAATGCAAACGCCCTGTAATTGCTTTACTTTATCACTAAGCGATAGCGATAGTCGTAGAAGCAATAGTTGGCGAGACGACAACGATGCTACGATGGAGATCAAGGTGTCGCGCCGGTGACGATGGTGATCATGACGGTGCTTCGGAGATGGAGATCACAAGCACAAGATGATGATGGCCATATCATATCACTTATATTGATTGCATGTGATGTTTATCCTTTATGCATCTTATCTTGCTTTGATTGACGGTAGCATTTTAAGATGATCTCTCACTAAAATTATCAAGAAGTGTTCTCCCTGAGTATGCACCGTTGCCAAAGTTCGTCGTGCCCAGACACCATGTGATGATCGGGTGTGATAAGCTCTACGTCCATGTACAACGGGTGCAAGCCAGTTTTGCACACGCAGAATACTCAGGTTAAACTTGATGAGCCTAGCATATGCAGATATGGCCTCGGAACACGGAGACCGAAAGGTCGAGCGTGAATCATATAGTAGATATGATCAACATAGTGATGTTCACCATTGAAAACTACTCCATCTCACGTGATGATCGGTTATGGTTTAGTTGATTTGGATCACATGATCACTTAGATGACTAGAGAGATGTCTGTCTAAGTGGGAGTTCTTAAGTAATATGATTAATTGAACTTAAATTTATCATGAACTTAGTACCTGATAGTATTTTGCTTATCTATGTTTGTTGTAGATAGATGGCTCGTGCTGTTGTTCCATTGAATTTTAATGCGTTCCTTGAAAAAGCAAAGTTGAAAGATGATGGTAGCAATTACACGGACTGGGTCCGTAACCTGAGGATTATCCTCATTGCTGCGCAGAAAAGTTACGTCCTGGAAGCACCGCTGGGTGCCAGGCCTGCTGCTGATGCAACTGACGACGTTAAGAACGTCTGGCAGAGCAAAGCTGATGACTACTCTATAGTTCAGTGTGCCATGCTTTACGGCTTAGAACCGGGTCTTCAACGACATTTTGAACGTCATGGAGCATATGAGATGTTCCAGGAGTTGAAGTTAATATTTCAAGCAAATGCCCGGATTGAGAGATATGAAGTCTCCAATAAGTTCTACAGCTGAAAGATGGAGGAGAATAATTATATCAGTGAGCATATACTCAAAATGTCTGGGTATAATAATCACTTGATTCAACAGGGAGTTAATCTTCCGGATGATAGCGTCATTGACAGAATTCTCCAATCACTGCCACCAAGCTACAAGAGCTTTGTGATGAACTATAATATGCAAGGGATGAACAAGACTATTCCCAAGCTCTTCGCAATGCTAAAAGCTACGGAGGTAGAAATCAAGAACGAGCATCAAGTGTTGATGGTCAACAAGACCACTAGTTTCAAGAAAAAGGGCAAAGGGAAGAAGAAGGGGAACTTCAAGAAGAACAGCAAGCAAGTTGCTGCTCAAGAGAAGAAACCCAAGTCTGGACCTAAGCCTGAAACTGAGTGCTTCTACTGCAAGCAGACTGGTCACTGGAAGCGGAACTGCCCCAAGTATTTGGCGGATAAGAAGGATGGCAAAGTAAACAAAGGTATATGTGATATACATGTTATTGATGTGTACCTAACTAGAGCTCGTAGTAGCACCTGGGTATTTGATACTGGTTCTGTTGCTAATATTTGCAACTCGAAATAGGGACTACGGAATAAGCAAGCACTGGCCAAGGACGAGGTGACGATGCGCGTGGGAAACGGTTCCAAAGTCGATGTGATCGCGGTCGGCACGCTACCTCTACATCTACCTTCGGGATTAGTTTTAGACCTGAATAAATGTTATTTGGTGCCAGCGTTGAGCATGAACATTATATCTGGATCTTGTTTGATGCGAGACGGTTATTCATTTAAATCAGAGAATAATGGTTGTTCTATTTATATGAGTAATATCTTTTATGGTCATGCACCCTTGAAGAGTGGTCTATTTTTATTAAATCTCGATAGTAGTGATACACATATTCATAGAGTTGAAACCAAAAGATGCAGAGTTGATAATGATAGTGCAACTTATTTGTGGCACTGCCGTTTTGGGTCATATCGGTGTAAAGAGTATGAAGAAACTCCATACTGATGGACTTTTGGAATCACTTGATTATGAATCACTTGGTACTTGCGAACCGTGCCTTATGGGCAAGGTGACTAAAACACCGTTCTCCGGAACTATGGAGCGCGCAACTGATTTGTTGGAAATCATACATACTAATGTTTGTGGCCCAATGAATGTTGAGGCTCGCGGCGGGTATCGTTATTTTCTCACCTTCACAGATGATTTGAGCAGATATGGATATATCTACTTGATGAAACACAAGTCTGAAACATTTGAAAAGTTCAAAGAATTTCAGAGTGAAGTGGAAAATCATCGTAACAAGAAAATAAAGTTTATACGATCTGATCGTGCAGGAGAGTATTTGAGTTATGAGTTTGGCCTACACTTGAAACAATGTGGAATAGTTTCGCAACTCACGCCACCTGGAACACCACAACGTAATGGTGTGTCTGAACATCGTAATCGTACTTTACTTGATATGGTGCGATCTATGATGTCTCTTACTGATTTACCGCTATCGTTTTGGGGTTATGCTTTAGAGACGGCCGCATTCACGTTAAATAGGGCACCATCAAAATCCGTTGAGACGACGCCTTATGAACTGTGGTTTGGCAAGAAACCAAAGTTGTCGTTTCTTAAAGTTTGGGGCTGCGATGCTTATGTGAAGAAACTTCAACTAGATAAGCTCGAACCTAAATCGAAGAAATGTGTCTTCATAAGATACCCAAAAGAGATTGTTGGGTACACCTTCTATCACAGATCCGAAGGCAAGACTTTCGTTGCTAAGAATGGATCCTTTCTAGAGAAGGAGTTTCTCTCGAAAGAAGTGAGTGGGAGGAAAGTAGAACTTGATGAGATAACTGTATCTACTCCCTTGTTGGAAAGTAGTTCATCACAAGAACCGGTTCCTGTGACAACTACACCAACTAGTGAGGAAGCTAATGATATTGATCATGAAACTTCAGATCAAGTTTCTACTGAACCTCGTAGGTCTACCAGAGTAAGATCCGCACCAGAGTGGTACGGTAATCCTATTCTGGAAGTCATGTTACTTGACCATGATGAACCTATGAACTATGAGGAAGCGATGATGAGCCCAGATTCCGCAAAATGGCTAGAGGCCATGAAATCTGAGATGGGATCCATGTATGAAAAAAAAGTATGGACTTTGGTTGATTGCCCGATGATTGGCAAGCCATTGAGAATAAATGGATCTTTAAGAAGAAGACTGACGTTGATAGTAATGTAACTGTCTATAAAGCTCGACTTGTTGCGAAAGGTTTTCGACAAGTTCAAGGGGTTGACTACGATGAGACTTTCTCACTCGTAGCGATGCTTAAGTCTGTCCGAATCATGTTAGCTATTGCTGCATTTCATGATTATAAAATTTGGCAAATGGATGTCAAGACTGCATTCTTGAATGGATTTCTAGAAGAAGAGTTGTATATGATGCAGCCGGAAGGTTTTGTTGATCCAAAAGGTGCTGACAAAGTGTGCAAGCTCCAGCGTTCCATTTATGGACTGGTGCAAGCATCTCGGAGTTGGAATAAACGCTTTGATAGTGTGATCAAAGCATATGGTTTTATACAGACTTTTAGAGAAGCCTGTATTTACAAGAAAGTGAGTGGGAGCTCTGTAGCATTTCTAATTTTATATGTAGATGATATATTATTAATTGGAAATGATATAGAATTTCTGGATAGCATAAAAGAATACTTGAATAAAAGTTTTTCAATGAAAGACCTCGGTGAAGCTGCTTACATATTGGGCATCAAGATCTATAGAGATAGATCAAGACGCTTAATAGGACTTTCACAAAACACATACCTTGACAAAATTTTGAAAAAGTTCAAAATGGATCAGGCAAAGAAAGGATTCTTGCCTGTGCTACAAGGTGTGAAGTTGAGTTAAACTCAATGCCCGACCACAGCAGAAGATAGAGAGAAAATGAAAAATGTTCCCTATGCTTCAGCCATAGGCTCTATCATGTATGCAATGATGTGTACCAGACCTGACGTATGCTTAGCAATAAGCTTGGCAGGAAGGTACCAAAGTAATCCAGGAGTGGATCACTGGACAGCAGTCAAGAACATCCTAAAATACCTGAAAAGGACTAAGGATATGTTTCTCGTATATGGAGGTGACAAAGAGCTAGTCGTAAACGGTTACGTCGATGCAAGCTTTGACACTGATCTGGACGATTCTAAATCACAAACCGAATACGTGTTTTTATTAAACGGTGGGGCTGTAAGTTGGTGCAGTTCTAAACAAAGCGTCGTAGCGGGATCTACATGTGAAGCGGAGTACATAGCTGCTTCGGAAGCAGCAAATGAAGGAGTCTGGATGAAGGAGTTTATTTCCGATCTAGGTGTCATACCTAGTGCATCGGGACCAATGAAGATCTTCTGTGACAATACTGGTGCAATTGCCTTGGCAAAAGAATCCAGATTTCACAAGAGGACCAAGCACATCAAGAGACGCTTCAATTCCATTCGGGACCAAGTCCAAGTGGGAGACATAGAGATTTGCAAGATACATACGGATCTGAATGTTGCAGACCCGTTGACTAAGCCTCTCTCACGAGAAAAACATGATCAGCACCAAGACTCCATGGGTGTTAGAATCATTACTATGTAATCTAGATTATTGACTCTAGTGCAAGTGGGAGACTGAAGGAAATATGCCCTAGAGGCAATAATAAAGCTATTATTTATTTCCTCATATCATGATAAATGTTTATTATTCATGCTAGAATTGTATTAACCGGAAACATGATACATGTGTGAATACATAGACAAACATATAGTCACTAGTATGCCTCTACTTGACTAGCTCATTAATCAAAGATGGTTATGTTTCCTAACCATAGACATGTGTTGTCATTTGATTAATGGGATCACATCATTAGGATAATGATGTGATTGACATGACCCATTCCGTTAGCCTAGCACTTGATCGTTTGGTATATTGCTATTGCTTTCTTCATGACTTATACAAAGTTCCTGCAACTATGAGATTGTGCAACTCCCGTTTACCGGAAGAACACTTTGTGTGCTACCAAACGTCACAACGTAACTGGGTGATTATAAAGGTGCTCTACAGGTGTTTCCGAAGGTACATGTTAGGTTGGCATAAATCCAGATTAGGTTTTGTCACTCCGATTGTCGGAGAGGTATCTCTGGGCCCTCTCGGTAATACTCATCACCTAAGCCTTGCAAGCATCATAACTAATGAGTTAGTTATAAGATGATGTGTTACAGAACGAGTAAAGAGACTTGCCGGTAATGAGATTGAACTAGGTATTGGATATCGACGATCAAATCTCGGGCAAGTAACATACCGATGACAAAGGGAACAACGTATGTTGTTATGCGGTTTGTCCGATAAAGATCTTCGTAGAATATGTAGGAACCAATATGGGCATCCAGGTCCCGCTATTGGTTATTGACCGAGAATGGTTCTAGGTCATGTCTACATAGTTCTCGAACCCGTAGGGTCCGCACGCTTAACGTTACGATGATAGTTTTATTATGAGTTTATAATTTTTGGTGTACCGAAGTTTGTTCGGAGTCCCGGATGTGATCACGGACATGACGAGGAGTCTCGAAATGGTCGAGATATAAAGATTGATATATTGGAAGCCTATGTTTGGACATCGGAAAGGTTTCGGGTGAAATCGGGATTTTACCGGAACACCGGGGGGTTACCGCAACCCTCCCGGGGGTTAATGGGCCTTAGTGGGCCATGAGGGAGAAGAGGAGGGCCGGCCAGGGCAGGCCGCGCGCCCCCTCCCCCCCTAGTCCGAATAGGACAAGGAAGGGGGGGGGCGGCGCCCCCCTTTCCTCTTTCCCCTCCCCCCTTTCCTTCTCCACTAAGGCAAGAGGGGGGTCCTACTCCCGGTGGGAGTAGGACTCCTCCAGGCGCACCCCTAGGGGGCCGGCCGCACCTCCCCCTCCCTCCTTTATATACGGGGGCAGGGGGGCACCCCATAACACACAAGTTGATCTACGGATCGTTCCTTAGCCGTGTGCGGTGCCCCCCTCCACCATATTCCACCTCGGTCATATCGTCGCGGAGTTTAGGCGAAGCCCTGCGCCGGTAGAACATCATCATCATCACCACGCCGTCGTGCTGACGGAACTCATCCCCGAAGCTTTGCTAGATCGGAGCCCGGGGATCGTCATCGAGCTGAACGTGTGCTGAACTCGGAGGTGTCGTACGTTCGGTGCTTGGATCGGTCGGATCGTGAAGACGTACGACTACATCAACCGCGTTGTCATAACGCTTCCGCTTACGGTCTACGAGGGTACATGGACAACACTCTCCCCTCTCGTTGCTATGTCATCACCATGATCTTGCGTGTAGGTAGGAAATTTTTTGAAATTACTACATTCCCCAACAGTCGCGGAGGGTTTCCCCGAGCCCGGCGGGGCCGGGAGGTCTGACACCAACTGGTGTACGGTCGGAGGAGCTGAAGGATCTGCTCGGGCGAGCGTCTATCTCAGAAGATCACCGTGTGTTGATGGGTACGGTGATTGAAAGGATTTCATCTGCTGAGAGCGGATTGCATGAAGCCGTCAGAAGTTTACTGACGGGGTTTGAGGTACGCGAAAATGATATACCTTCTGACAGTTTTGCATATAGAATGTGCCCTGTATAGATAGTAGCCCATGAGACTTGGTACGTTGTCAAAGGTGATAGCGCGCCAAGGATCATAATCTCAGTTGTAAGATGTCGCCTTTCCTCTATAGGTGGCGGAGCATCCGGTGGCCAGCCGGACTAATGAATTTGCCGAACTAAAGCGGCAACTTGACGTGGCGGATGTGGACATCACGCTGGTCAATAAGCGACTTGACGAGTCATAAGGTATGCGGCTTCTCCACGGACACCTGGTAAGGGAGCTTGACGCCCGTGCCTTACAACATGTATGCTTAATGCAGATGGTGCCGCTGCTATGGAGGACCTTCGGGCGGAGCTCGCCCGAGCCAAGGAGCAAGCCAGAAAAAGTAATGTGGCTGCCTTGAAGGCGGCGGAAGAGCTAAAAGCCGAATAGGCTGCTCACTGTCGAAGCAGGGAGGAAATGGCCGAGATGGCCGTGAAGATGAAGAATGCTACCGACCGCTGCAAGTTTCTTGAAAAAGAACGTCGAGCAGAACAAGAGGACCTGAAAAAGACCACTACTGAGGCCAAGGATGCCCGTTTCACGATGAGAGCTATATAGGAGGAGCTACATCAAGCCGGGGATATCGCGGCTGGAAAGCCCTTTCTGCTGCGGAGGAAGTTCACGGATCGAAAGTATGCCCAGCTGGGCCAGCTGTGGGGTGCGGAGGATGGTTATCTGGATTTGGCGGTGAGTGCCGCAGACGCGGTCGCACACTTCCGAGGCCAAAAGGATCACGGAATGGAAGAGCTTTTTTGGTCGCAGTTCCATAGTCCAGAGCGTCCACTTCCATTAACCAATTGGTTAACCGCATGGGCTGAGCTGAATAGGTTGTCTGGACTTGCCATGAAGGATGTCGTGACTTACTTTGTGGCCGAAAAGGCCCAAGCCGAAGAGTTATTTTGGCTTGGTGCAGCAGTTCCTTGGTGCGGTGCCGCATATTGGTGCCATGAAGTGGTCAGCATGCATAGAGGGTGCATGGATGGCTCTTGCCCGTGTCAAGACATGCTGGGCAGAAATGAAGGCCACCAACGTTGCATCCCGAGATTCGGACGGAAGCTGAGTACCCACCGAGCAATATTTTGAGGAAGTCCTGCCGGGCGCTTGTTTAATATAGACGTAGTGCTCAAAGGATATTATGTTCTAATGACATGTATGATTTGTGAAACGATGTTTCAATATAATATAAGGGCTTTTTATACTTGTGCGTTCAAGTATTGAAATACCTCCTGTGCGGCCGTTAATGTATATGTGTATATAACCTGAAAGATGGCAGTCTTCGGCTTCAGCCCCCACGCACATAGTGCAGGGGTGTTTGCAAAAAAGCGCATTTTCACACTTAATCCAACGTCTTGGTCCTGTGAAGTCGGTGATAGCGTAGCAAACTAGGAAACCTGACTATAATGCTTTATCACTTTCACTTGGCCATAGGAGTTCTGTAAGGGCATATTTATCCCCAAGTTGTTTTGGTGATTGATGACAATGCTTTTGCGGAATAATCATGTGCGTTAAGTTCTTTCAGAGATTCATCCATTGGCACGAGACGATTACCTCCCCTCGGTGTTTTATTCAAGACGGTGTACCTCCTTCGTTTCGTTGTTGGTGGACTAGTTTCGTAGGAGTCACCGTACTATCAAGAGGGGATCCGCTTTGGTAAGACTAGGTTGGAATCAACATGTACACATCCGTTCACACCCATCATCTTCCTTCCGCATCATTGGAGCTGCCCTTTTTCTTCCGTACCTGCTCTGTTATGTCCTAGCGGTAGTACCATGGTCAACAGCGGTAGTACCGTCGAAGCTCTCCAGCGGTAGTACCGCTCCTCGAAGCGGTAGTACCGCTCTCAGCGGTAGTACCGCTCCCAGAGCGGTAGTACCGCTTGCGGGCTTCGGCCGTAGTACCGCAGTAGTTTCGGGCTACTACCGCCTCGATTCGAGACCGATGTTTTTTGTGTCGAGTTTTGCGGTACTAGGAGCGGTAGTAGTGGCGGTAGTACCGCTCCAAGCAGTAGTACCGCTCTTACTCCCGCGGTAGTACCGCTCTGGGGCCAGGGCCCTATCTTCCTCTTCTGCGCGGTAGTACCGCTGGGTGGGAGCGGTAGTACCGCCCTGCCCTAGCGGTAGTACCGCTCTGTGTGGGGATGTACAGTGGGGTAATGGTTGGATTGATCCCCCCACTATATAAAGGTGTCTTCTTCCCCAAAGTTGAACTACCTCTTTCCCCCAAAGCTCCATTGTTGCTCCAAGCTCCATTTTCACCCGATCTCTCTCCCTCGCCAATCAAACTTGTTGATTTGCTCGGGATTGGTTGAGAAGGCCCCGATCTACACTTCCACCAAGAGAAATTTGATTCCCTCTCTTATCCCTAGCGGATCTTGTTACTCTTGGGTGTTTGAGCACCCTAGACGGTTGAGGTCGCCTCGAAGCCATACTCCATTGTGGTGAAGCTTCATGATGTTGTTGGGAGCCTCCAATTGTTGTGGAGATAGCCCCAACCTTTTTTGTAAAGGTTCGGTCGCCGCCTTCAAGGGCACCAATAGTGGAATCACGGCATCTCGCATTGTGTGAGGGCGTGAGGAGAATACGGTGGCCCTAGTGGCTTCTTGGGGAGCATTGTGCCTCCACACCGCTGTAACGGAGACATACTTCCCTTTAAAAGGAAGGAACTTCGGTAACACATCCTCGTCTCCACCGTCTCCACTCTTGGTTACTTCGTGCCTTTACTCTTGCAAGCCTACTTGTGTTGTTTCCATTGCTTGCTTATGTGCTAGTTGTATTTGCATCATATAGGTTGCTCACCTAGTTGCATATCTAGACAACTTATTTGTTGCAAAGTTTAAATTGGTAAAGAAAAGCTTAAAAAATGTTAGTTGCCTATTCACCCCCCCCCCCCTCTAGTCAACCATATCGATCCTTTCAATTGGTATCAGAGCCTCATCTCTTTATTAAGGACTTTGCCGTATGAAGAGTATGGTTGACACCACCGACGGTGCAGAGGAGCACTCCGGTGTGAATCCCATCTCGTCTTCGGCCAAAGGGGGAACCTCGGTCTCATGTGAGGAATTCAATGTGGCTTTAGACACATTGAAAACCTCCATGATGGCTGAGGTTAAAAGCATGTTTACTGAATTTCTAGAAGGACTTCAACAATCTACCTCGCCGATGAAAGTGGGTGATCCCACTAACAAGGTGACGCATGCTACCTCCGACAAGGGGGAAGCTAACATTGAAAAGAGTCCTTCTATTAGTGGTAGAAATGGCACCGGCATCTTTGCCCATGTGGAACCCCCAATTTATGGAGGGCCGATCCCCTCCACTCATTTGAATCATGCCGGTCCTCCTCCTAAATATGAGAAACATGAAGATTTTGATTCTTGGGTTTATCGCTTCAAGCGTCATTTAAAACATGTGAACACTAACCTTTGGAGAATCATTGAAGAAGGTTTCTATCCTCATGACCCAATCAACTTCACCCCTCGAGAAGCCGTGGACAATCAATTCAATGAGAGTGCTCTCTTCATCATCCAAGATGCAATCCTTCCCGAAGATCTCCCTCGTCTTCGACCTCATGCTATGGATAAAGAAGCATGGAAATGTGTTGAGTCTCTCTATCGAGGAAGTGCTAGCATTCAACGCTCCAACTATGAAGTGGTGCAAGATGAAGCCGATGAGTTTGCAATGAAAGAAGATGAAGAACCTCGTGAGCTCTTTAGAAGAGTGACCAAACTCGCGGTCTCACTCCGAGATCATGGAAGCAAGGACACGGATGACAATTGGATCAAGCGCAAGTTCCTCAAGGCCATGATGCCCTACAACAAGGCCATGTCCTCCGTCATTCGTCAAAGACTGGAATTCCACTCCATGACCTCAAGTGAAGTGTTGGATGAGTTCGTTGCAATGAGCATCTTGGACAAGACCGCCGACAATGCGGTGCTTCGTTCTCAAAGGGCAAAGAAGCCCAATCTTGCTTTGAAGGCCAAGGTTATTATGGAAGAAGAGGAAGAAGTAGAAGATGAGGAAAGCAATCCCGAAGACACCAAGTATGATTATCATGAGCACATGGCCCTTGCTTCAAGACAATTTTGGAGCAAGAAGAATACAAGACCCAACTTCAACAAGAACAACTCAAGTGGCGTCAAGGGCAAGCAACGAGTTAGAACTTGCTTCAACTGTGGCAATGTGAGCCATTTCGTTGCGGATTGTCCGTACGAGAATCGGGAAGACAATGGTGGCAAATTCATTCTAAAAGACAAAGCCAAGTCCTTCCCCAACAAGAACAACTTCGCCAAGAAGACTCCAACTCATGGGTTGGTGGTTCAAGAAGAATACCAAGAGGATGACGATGATGATGAAAGTGGAGAAGCAATGGCCATGGCATCCGTTGCCATTGCTACTACTCCCCTGGTGTCTCTCTTTGATTCACCCAACGAAAACATCACCGCCAAGTGCCTCATGGCTAAAGCTTCAAACAAGGTAACCCCCAACATCACTACCACCATCATTACTAATAACTCCTTGGAGGATTGCATTGATGATCATGTTGGGTCTAATGAGGAGGTGAATGAATTTGAGTCTTTTATGAGTAAGCTCAAGGGCAAGTCCAAGAAGCATTTTGTTGCTCTCTTGGAACAACTTGGTGAGGCTAATGACATGATCGAGGCTCACGAAGAAACCATCTATAAGATGGAAGGTCATAGTCGTGACTATGCCGATGAGATATCGGATCTCTCTAATGCTCTTGAGGAAGAGCGTGTTCGTCGTTTGACTTTTGAGGAGTCACACAACGATGACCATGCTAAGTTAAAGAAAGATCTTGATCATGCTCTTGTCGTGTCTCGTGTGCTAACTTCCGAGAAGGCTAAACTTGGGGTTGATCATGCTAGACTCAAAGAGGAGTTTGAGCTACTTTACAAGGCTCACAAGGTCTTGAAGGGTGCTCACGCTAACCTCAAGGAGTCTCATGCTCAACTCCAAGTTAAGCTAATCAAGGAAAAGGCCACCTTTCCCCATATGGTATTAATTGATAATGCTTGTGCTACTAACCCGTGTTGTGAGCATGTGCATCTTGTGGAGGAGAATGCCAAGTTAAAGGATCAACTTGAGAAAGGCCTTGTGACATGCATTCAAGGTGAGAAGAACCTCAACGACCTTTTGAGCAATCAAAAGGAAGTTGTGGCCAAGGAAGGAATTGGGTTTGCACCCAAGTCCAAGAGCAAGAATAAGAAGAACAACAAGACCAAGCGTCCTCCTCCTATCAAGCAAACGTTTGTGAAAGAGGGAGAGGGTGCTCCTAAGGAGAAGAAGGAAAAAGTGAAGGGAGTTGATGTCCAAAAGGGCAAAAAAATTTCCTCAAACAAAGCCGGCGACTTTAACCCGTCATATGTGTTGTTATGTGCTAGTGACGGACATGTTTATGCTAAATTTGTTGGTTCTCCCTATGAGTACATTGAATGGTCTATTTGGGTTCCGAAGACCCTTGTTACTAACATCAAAGGACCCATCACTAAATGGGTACCTAAAACCAAGCATTGATCTCTTGTAGGTGTTTGCTTCCGGTGGGGGATCATGGTTGCTCGATAGTGGAGCAACAAATCATATGACCGGGAGCAAGGACTTGGTGGTGGACATGCAAAAGATTCCATCTATGCCCACCAATGTTGAGTGGGGTGATGCTTCAATTCTAAGGTATTGGGTCTTGGCAAGGTTGTCATTTCTCATGATCTAAGGATCGAGAAAGTCATGCTTGTTGAGTCCCTTGCATACAATTTGCTTTCCGTTCGTCAACTTGCACTCATGGGTTTTGCTACTTTCTTTGATATTGATACTGTGGCCCTCTTGTGGAGAAAGACTCTTAAAGTAGCCTTTGTTGGGCATGTCGAGAACGGTCTCTATGTGATTAACTTTTTGGAGCGACCCACTAAGACCGCGACATGCCTAATGGCTAAAGTTGACGTGGGATGGCTTTGGCATCGCCGTTTGGCCCACGTCAATATGAGATCTTTGCAAAGTCTTCTCAAGGGGGACCATGTCCGTGGACTAACAAATGCTAGTTTTGCCAAAGATCGTGCTTGCAGTGCTTGTATCGAAGGAAAGCTTCATGAAAAGGATCACCCTCCTTCAACCATCATCTACTCGAAGAGACCCTTGGAGCTCCTTCACATGGATCTCTTTGGGCCTCCATCTTTTGATATTCTTGGAGGTAGAAAGTATTGCTTGGTGATTGTGGATGACTATTCAAGATACACTTGGGTATTCTTCTTCAAGAGGAAGAGTGAGACTCAACAAACCGTCATCGACTTGGCAAATGAAGCTCAACGTCAACATAATGCAAAGATCTTGACAATAAGAAGTGACAATGGCACCGAGTTCAAGAACTACACCTTGGATGAGTTTCTCAGTGATGAGGGGATCAAGCATCAATACGCTACACCTTATACCCCTC
Source organism: Triticum aestivum (assembly GCF_018294505.1). NCBI lineage: Eukaryota > Viridiplantae > Streptophyta > Magnoliopsida > Poales > Poaceae > Triticum > Triticum aestivum. The sequence goes on from NC_057804.1 coordinate 140,260,021, forward strand.
AACAAAATGGTGTAGCGGAGAGGAAGAACCGGACGTTGATGGATGCGGCAAGGACCATGATGGCGGAGTTCAAGTATCCATACAACTTTTGGGCCGAAGCCATCAACACCGCATGTCATGCATCCAATCGGCTCTATCTCCGCAATGGCTTGAACAAGACCCCTTATGAGATACTTACTGGCAACAAAGCCAACCTCAAGTACTTTTGGGTGTTCGGTTGTAAGTGTTTCATTCTCAAGAAAGGTGTTCGTTTGTCTAAATTTGAGGCTAGAGCTCATGAGGGCATATTTGTTGGTTATGCTACAAATTCTCATGCTTACCGTGTTCTCAACAAGTCCACCGGACTCATTGAGGAGACGTGTAACGTGGAGTTTGATGAAAATAACGGCTCCCAAGTGGAGCAAAGTGGTACTTGTGATGTAGGTGATGAAATTCCTCCCCAAGCCATAAGAAGAATGGGTATTGGTCAAATTCTATCCATTGAGGAACCCCTTGTGGCCGAAGGAGAAGGACAATGCTCTACTCAAGTGGAGCCATCACCTCACCAAGACCCACACGCTTCCGAAGAACTAAGTGAAGGCCCTCAACCTCGTGAACAAGACAAAGGGCAAGATCAACCTCAAGATGGTGGTGAACCTCTAAATGATGCCCAAGGTCAAGTTCTCCCCCTCGAGCAAGTTCAAGATCAAGAGCAAGCTCAAGATCAAGAACAAGATCAAGACGGCGCTCAAGATGATCAAGTCAACCCTCCTCCTTCCACACCCAAGTAGGAATTAGAGCGGCGTGCCGCGAAGATTGCTTCCAAGATCATCACTCAAGGCCATCTCATGGAAAATGTGGTTGGAAGCCTAAGAAAGGGGGTAAGCACTCATAGACAATTAGCAAACTATTGTGAACATCACGCGTTTGTCTCTTGTGTTGAACCCCAAAAGGTCTATGAGGCGCTCGAAGACTCGGATTGGCTCAATTCCATGCATGAAGAACTCAACAACTTTGAGTACAACAAAGTATGGAGATTGGTGCCAAGGCCATCTGGGGACCACAACGTCATTGGAACCAAGTGGATCTTCAAGAAGAAGCAAGATGCTCATGGGAACATCGTTCACAACAAGGCAAGATTGGTAGCACAAGGCTACTCCCAAGTCGAGGGTATCGACTACGGTGAAACCTTTGCTCCCGTTGCTCGTCTTGAATCCATACGTTTGTTGATTGTCTATGCTTCCCATCACAAACTTTAAGTTGCAACAAATGGATGTGAAAAGTGCTTTTCTTAATGGTCCTATTAATGAGTTGGTCTATGTCAAGCAACCCCCCGGGTTCCAGGATCCCTACTTTCCGGATCATGTGTATCAACTCGATAAGGCACTCTGTGGCCTTAAACAAGCCCCACGTGTGTGGTATGACCACCTTACCGAGTTGTTACAAGATCGTGGATTTGAGGTGGGGCTAATCGACCCCACTCTTTTTACTAAGAAGGTCAAAGGGGAGTTGTTTGTATGCCAACTATATGTTGATGATATTATCTTTGGTTCTCCTAACAAAGCTTTCAATGAGGAATTTGCCGCTCTCATGACCTCCAAGTTTAAGATGTCTTCGATGGGAGAGTTGAAGTTCTTCCTTGGTTTTGACATCAAACAAAGAAGACAAGGAACCTTCATCAATCAAGCCAAATACACTCAAGACATGCTAAAAAGATTCAAGCTAAGTGATGTCAAGCCGGCTACTACTCCAATGCCCACCAAGTGCCAACTTGACATTGATCCCAATGGTAAAGCGGTGGATCAAAAGGTATATCGCTCCATGATTGGCTCCTTGCTTTACCTTTGTGCATCTAGACCGGATATCATGTTGAGTGTGGGGATGTGTGCATGGTTTCAAGCCGCACCGAAGGAAAGTCACTATGTGGCGGTCAAGCGAATCTTTCGATATTTGGCTCATACCCCAAACTTTGGCCTATGGTACCCAAGGGGGGCAAACTTCAAGCTTGAAGGATTTATGGATTCTGATTGGGCGGGAGACAAAGTGGATAGGAAGTCCACTTCCGGAGGGTGCCAGTTTCTGGGGCGCTCTTTGGTGAGTTGGTCTTCCAAGAAGCAAAGTTGTGTGTCTCTCTTGTCCACCGAAGCGGAGTATGTGGTGGTCGGTAGTTGTTGTGCACAACTCTTATGGATGAGGCAAACTTTAAAGGAATATTGTGTCCTTTGTGACAAAGTGCCTCTTTCGTGTGACAACGAAAGTGCCATCAAGATTTCTCTCAACCCGGTGCAACACTTCAAGACGAAGCATATTGAGATTCGGTATCATTTCATCTGGGATCACATTAGGCGAGGGGAGATCGAGCTCAAGTATGTCAACACTCATGATAACCTTGCAGATATTTTCACGAAGCCCTTGGATGAAGCAAGATTTCGCGAGTTAAGGCAGGAGCTAAATATCATTGATTCGAGCAATGTGACTTGAACCCTTGCACCCCCCACCACACTCATCGTGTTGTCTAGATTAGGTGTAGGCATGGACATAGGGGGAGTGTTGTTCTCTCAATGAACTCTCCCTCCCCTCATTATAAATACAACGATCAACTCTTTCACATTAGCCATTTTTGATGGTACTTGTGCTTCAAAGACAAGTTTTGGTCATGGGCCCAAGGATAATTCTTCGTGGTGCATACCAATTGACTCAAACATAGGTGGCTCCGGCCACCGCCCTCTCTTGAGAGAGGCCAGAGCTTGCTCTACTTTTGTGTGTGTTTCCTTGTTGGTCTTTTTCTTCTTGGTCTTGCTTTCTCGTTTTTTTGTTATTGTTGTGCTTGAGCTGTTTGTCTAGAGGCATTTTTGGTTGCTGGCGGTACTACCGCTGCTGGCGAGCAGTACTACCGCCCTCCAACGCGGTACTACCACTGTGAGGCGCGGGCAGGGGGTTATATCGGGGCAGGGGGAGTTTTCTTCTCCCCCATACCCATTCGCACGCCCCCTCGCTCTGTTCCTCTCTCTCCAGCAATCGGCGCCGCGGGAGGGCTCCGGCGGATCTCCCTATCCGGGGCGTCCCTCTCCATTTCCTTCGGTGGAGATGATCCCCACCTTGTCCTCTTGCCATGGATGCCAATATTGCCCCCGTTCCCTCTTTCTTTTTGTCTAGATTTCCAATCTAGCATCTTAGGGGCAGTAGCAGTTGCATCTCTAGGTTTTTGGCCAAATCTAGGCTTGAGTAGGATGGAGAATGCTTCTAGGCAGTTTGGATTGATGTTTGGTTGGAGTATTTTTGAATTTGGTAGGACGGTAGTGCCGGATCTGACCACGGTAGTAGGAAACTACTATTTCCCCATCTCAAGCGGTACTACCGCCCTCTCCAGAGCGGTACTACCGCTTGGAGCGGTACTACCGCTCTCTGTGGAGTGGTACTACCGCTTGGGGTGGTACTACCGCTAGCAGGTCGCTGTACTACCGCCCCCTACCAGCTTCCATCATGCTCTTACCTCTCACTGATCTTTTTGCTCGTGTTTTGTGGCTTATGCTCGTTCTTTCTGGTTGTTTGCGTGGTCTTGTGTGTGGTTCCAGGTGATGAGCTTCCTGAGCATCCGGCTCGTCGCGTCAACCCCGGTCGTGCCACGTCCAAGCGTTACCGCACCACTGAGTCTGCCGGAGGTTCCTCAAGTGCTCCACCTCCACCTCAACTCCAAAAGAAGACTGGTGTCAAGCCGAAGCACTCTGGCAAAACCGTGACAGAAATGCAACCCAAGGAGTTCTGGGCAAGGCGTCATCGCAACCCCTATGAGGCTGACCAAGATCCCACTTTGGTCAACCGTCCGTTCTGGAACAGGTTTCAGTTTGCCATCTTCTTTGATGTTCTCAAAGCCAAGAAGAACCTCTTTGTCAACGTGCACTCCATCGACACCGACCATATGGAGAAGGATCCTGAGTACTTTGGTGAAGCTCTTGAGATGTGCACTCAACTGAACATTCATGGGGTCATGCTATTCAACAAAGATTCTGATGCTGATATTGTGGCTCAATTCTATGCCACGGTTCATCTCGGGACCGATGAGGACAGGACACTGACTTGGATGACCAATGGCAAGCTGCTTTCAGTCAAGTGGAAAGCTTTCATGGGGTTGATTGGGGTGCAAGATCTAGGACTTGAGTCTGCTGTCGGCTTTCGCCCACACCGCAACACCAACGCCACTCACAAGCAAGATCTATGGCCCTACTGCACTTTGAGGATCAACTCTGAGACGAAGAAGGAAACTTATGAACTGCCTGCCTATCTGGACATTCTTCACCGTGTCTTCAGAGAGACTCATTTCCCTCGTATCAGGAATCTGGATCAGGTTCACTCCTATCTCGTGGACATGCTTCTCTTTTGCCAGCGTCAGAAGGAACAGAACACCGGAGAGTCCCTGGATATTTCCCATGTTATGTGGTCTGAGCTGCTATCTGCTATCTCCGAGCGCAAGTGCCCGATTTACGGTCCGTTCATCATGCTGCTTATTGAGAAGGCCTAGGCTCGTGTCTATCCCAAGGTGATGTTGGAGACTGGGGAGTTGGTGTCTCACGACATCAAGCGTCTGAGGAAGAAGGATAACTGGGGCACTCAGGCCCCTAAGTCTGGAGTTCCTTCGTCTGCTACTGCCATGGAGACCGAGGAGGAGACTGGGGCTGATGATGATGATGATGATGACTACATGCCTTCTGAGGCAGAGCCCTCTTGGGCAAAGAAGCTCAAGTCTAAGATGAAGAAGTTATTCTGCATGGAGGCTCACGGTTAGTACATGACTCATGTGGCTGAGAAGAAGGCTCAAGGTCACCACAAGGAGCTCATGCGTCAGTTGGGTGTTACAGTCAACAGTGGATCTGAGGACCAGCTTACTGAGGAGGAGGAGTGGATTCAGCAGCACTGCCCATGGACCGATTCTGATACCGAGCACTTCCTGACCGATGACGGTGGCGTAGATGATCCCACTGAGATCTGATGTGTGTGTCCTTCTACTGCTATCACCTGGAGCCGTAGCAACACTCCCTCTTCTTTTTGGTGTCTCGATGCCTAAGGGGGAGAGAGTTTAGGGATTTGTGCTTTCTTCCATGTTTGTGTTTTCCTCGCTATTTGCTTTGGTTCGTTTGTGTGAGTGAGACCTAAGTTGGTTTGTGATAGTGAGACCTAAGTTCCCGTCATATGATGTGAGACATGTGCTACCTTTTCTTTCCAATATCGTTATCTATGTCATCTAACTTATGTGTTGCATGCTTATCTTGTTAAGTTATCTATGCTCCTCTCATATACCATGCTTAGGTGTTTGGTCGGTCTCTAAAATGTAGGGGGAGCGTCGATCCTAGTATGTGTGTCGTGCAGTCCAAAGCACTTATCGAGATAGCACACATCTAGGGGGAGCCCATCTACATTTTAGGACGGTGGGTTTTTGCGCTTGTCCTATATCTCTGTTATTTGTGCAAATCCCGTATTGTCATCAATCCACCAAAAAGGGGGAGATTGTAAGCGCATATTTATCCCCAAGTTGTTTTGGTGATTGATGACAATGCTTTTGCGGACTAATGGTGTGCGTTAAGTTCTTTCAGAGATTCATCCATTGGCACGAGACGATTACCTCCCCTCGGTGTTTTATTCAAGACGGTGTAGCTCCTTCGTTTCATTGTTGGTGGACTAGTTTCGTAGGAGTCACCGTACTATCAAGAGGGGGTCCGCTTTGGTAAGACTAGGGTGGAATCAATACATACACATCCGTTCACACCCATCGTCTTCCTTCCGCATCATTGGAGATGCCCTTTTTCTTCTGTACCTGCTCCGTTCTGTCCCAGCGGTAGTACCGCTGTCAACAGCGGTAGTACAGCCGAAGCTCTCCAGCGGTAGTACCACTCCTCGAAGCGGTAGTACCGCTCTCAGCGGAAGTACCGCTCCCAGAGTGGTAGTACCGCTTATGGGCTTCGGCCGTAGTACCACAGTAGTTCCGGGCTACTACCGCCTCGATTCGAGACCGATGTTTTTCGTGTCGAGTTTTGCGGTACAAGGAGCGGTAGTAGTGGTGGTAGTATCTCTCCAAGCGGTAGTACCGCGCTTACTCCCACGGTAGTACCGCTCTGGGGCCAGGGCCCTGTCTTCCTCTTTTGCGCGATAGTACCGCTGGGTGGGAGCGGTAGTACCGCTCTCAGTGGTAGTACCGCCCTGCCCTAGCGGTAGTACCGCTCTGTGCGGGGATGTATAGTGGGGTAATGGTTGGATTGATCCCCCCACTATATAAAGGTGTCTTCTTCCCCAAAGTTGAACTACCTCTTTCCCTGAAAGCTCCATTGTTGCTCCAAGCTCCATTTTCGCCCGATCTCTCTCCCTAGCCAATCAAACTTGTTGATTTGCTCGGGATTGGTTGAGAAGGCCCCGATCTACACTTCCACCAAGAGAAATTTGATTCCCTCTCTTATCCCTAGCGGATCTTGTTACTCTTGGGTGTTTGAGCACCCTAGACGGTTGAGGTCGCCTCGAAGCCATACTCCATTGTGGTGAAGCTTCGTGGTGTTGTTGGGAGCCTCCAATTGTTGTGGAGATAGCCCCAACCTTGTTTGTAAAGGTTCGGTCGCCGCCTTCAAGGGCACCAATAGTGGAACCACGGCATCTCGCATTGTGTGAGGGCGTGAAAAGAATACGGTGGCCCTAGTGGCTTCTTGGGGAGCATTGTGCCTCCACACCGCTCTAACGGAGACGTACTTCCCTTTAAAAGGAAGGAACTTCGATAACACATCCTCGTCTCCACCGGCTCCACTCTTGGTTACTGCATGCCTTTACTCTTGCAAGCCTACTTGTGTTGTTTCCATTGCTTGCTTATGTGCTAGTTGTATTTGCATCATATAGGTTGCTCACCTAGTTGCATATCTAGACAACCTATTTGTTGCAAAGTTTAAATTGGTAAAGAAAAGCTTAAAAATTGTTAGTTGCCTATTCACCCC